>NW_015160898.1:153093-172310 GCF_001447785.1 Gekko japonicus | reverse complement strand
TCTGAGTGCCCGCCGCCCCCCCCCCCTCCCAAGATCAAGTCACCCCAACTAGCCAGGCGGACCGCAGGCACCCTGAGCGCCCGTAGCCCACCCACCCCTCCCGAGATCAAGCCACCCCAGCTAGCCAGGCGGGCCGCGGGTGCCATGAGCACCTGCAGCCCACCCACCCGAGATTAAGCCACCACAGCCCACCCCGCAGAGATCAAGCCACCGCCATCCCCCGCACCCCCACCAACTTACCTTGCCTTCTTGTTGGTGCTGGTGGGTGGCCTCGGCCACAGCAATGAGCGAGGGCAGCACATGCTGCTTCCCGCTCAGAGTCCTGTCCTGATTGGAGGCAGGAAGCTGGGGGCGGGGCTTGCTGGGTGCACGGGGCTTTCTTGGCGTGGAGAGGCTGCCTCCCTCCCTCCCCCCCGCTTCCCTCCCTCGCTGCAGAGAGTGAAAGAGCGCGCACGAGGGGCAGGCAGAGACCCAATCCCCACCGCCTTTTCTCTCTCGCCGGGGGGGCTCAGCTGCTGGAGGGCACAACCCCCCAGCGCTTCCCGCCTCTGCTCGCTCGCCAGCCGCTATGGCGGCGGCGGTGGGGGGCTTTTGGCGTGGGGGGGCCAGGGTGCAGTTTGGCGCCTCTGAGGGCCGTCCCACCCTAGGTGACCGCCTAGTTCACCTAGTGGGCGAGCCGGCCCTGTCTGGGGAGAGCGCCATACTCCAAGCTGCCACCCACCAGCAAGACTGCCTCCACAGCCAGCACTGGCTGGGGCCTAGCTTCAGGGCAGCCCAACCAAGTCAGCACCAGCAACCACAAAGGAGGCTGTGGAGGGCCAGGAAGAGTCATCTAGGCCGGGAAGCAGCAGCCCAGGCACTGAGGCCTGGGGAAAACATGGGCAAGTGCAGATGACCTGTGGCCTATCCCAGCCAGGGGTGGCTGGAGGGGAAGGGAAAGCTGGCGTCCTTGCAGGAGAAACAATGGGAGAGAGAGCAATCACAACCGAAGGAATAGGCCAGGTGTGGCTGGGGAGGTGGGGATTAGCAGTTGGTGGTGAAGGGTGGGACTAGATAGCCTCTTTTTAAAAGGGCTCCTGTAGAAGTCAAGAAGGAAGAAAGGGCACAGGTCTGGGTCTGAAAAGAGCAATTGGGGAATTTCACATTATACTTTTTAAGCTGTTTTTCAGCCGTTATTGTACCGTCTTGGAGTAAACCGGTACAGGGCTGCCATTTCACACAGCCTTTCTCCTACCGGTAAGGCGCCGTCTCTGAAGCGGTTTGGCATTTCAGATTGCACCGCTTTGTTTTCCCACCCTTTTCTGCCCACACGGGCGATCTCTGTCCTTGTTTTTTTTTAATTGAGCGTTCATTTTAGAGTGTTATAGTGCTATGCTGCTATAGCGGTATAGCACTCTAAAATGAATGTTAACAAAAAAGGACGGAGATCACCCGCTTGGGCGGGAAAACAAAGTGGTGCCAGAGGAAGCGCTACGGGGCATTTTACACAGCACCTAGCACTTCAGAAATGGTATAGAAAAGTGAAGACCACTTGGAAGCAGTTTGCAGGTAAAACGGTTCAGAAACGCTTCCCTAACGGGACAGAAGCATTTCTATCTGAAAGTGAAAATATATGCCAGTAAGGAACCATTACTAAAATGGTTCTGTCTGAAATGTCAGCCCCAAAACCATTAGGGAACAGTTCCAGAACCGGAATATATCGGCTGTCTGAAATTCCCCATTGTCTTGGGAAAGAAAAGGAACCAGGTGAAGTAATCCCTTTCTCTTCTCATTCTAAGGCCTTGGGAGACCCAGCAGGATGGCTGAAGGGTAGCTGACAGAACTAAATTGGGGAAAACCTCAAATATAATTACTTAAATATTTTACCCAGCTTTCTACTGTATAAGCCATCTAAAGTAACAAAAAATCTATAAAAACAGAGCTATGAAAAATAACTGTGTTTCCAAATGTAGTTTGCCACAAGCCTCTGGGAAGGAATTAAGAATTCAGGGCATGAAGTCCATGCTCCATTCCCTTTCCCAGCGATTTGTGTTCCTAAATCTAATAACTGGCAAACACTCTGAATTAGATTATTCCAATTGTTAGATTATTTCTATTATTAGCCAGAGTGGTCAATCTTTGGAACAGAAGGTTTTTAAAAAGAGCATATTTAACCTGCCCCCTCACAAGGATCAGTACCATTTGAGGGGAAAACTCTTTGTTTTCCCCTCAAATGGCGTGGCCCCGCCCCCAGCGTGCGACGTCACTTCTGGGTGACGCGCACGCGGGGGTGGGTTTTCCCCCGGGCCCTGATTCCAGTGCGCCGGAAATCGGGGCTCCGAAGCGGGGGATTCCCCGCCCCCCGGCTGCATTTGGCAGCCCTAGGCTAGGTCCCTCATTTAGGATCTGCCAGGAGATCCTCTTAGCTAGGGCTGCCAGCAAACCTGTTTGTTGCCCACTGGTGCCTGAAATGTGGGGGGAAATGTGGGTGACCTCCATGCCAAATAGTCACCTTAGAGTCTGCACTCTGCAGTATTTGGTAAATGTCTTCCCCTCCCCAAATGTCCCTCTTGCTCTGCAGTGAAAACAATACCCCCTCTTCCTTCAAGAGCTACAATGCATAATGCTAGTAACTCCTTACCTTCCCCTTTTCCTGTGGCAAAGTCCTTTTCTCTTCACAGCAGAGAAAGGGACCCCTTTTCCTTTCATTTACATTTTGCATGAACTGGCAATAATACAGTGGCTGAGAAGGAAGTTAAAGGTTTTGTCACATTTTAAAATCTTATTAACTCATAAGACACTTAAGAAGGGTCACATCTATGTCTTACTGAAAATGCATGTCAAGAAACTCATGAAACTGGAAGAGGTTGGAAGGAAACATACATTTAAATGCATTTAAACATACAAGAGAAACATGTAATCTGAAATGGCTTTATAAAAATGTAGGTGAATTAGCCATATTTTCCTGCAGTATATCTCATGCTAATTGATTATCTAATTTGGACCAAATAAGCATAAATCTGTTCATCTTTTAGCTAACTGGGATTCACCCTCTTGGGTAATTCACATCTGTTTGGCGGCAGTGTTCTTTCATGAATTTCAGTCAGTTCAGGCTGGATTTCTATAAAAGCAGATTGTTTTAATGATCTTGACTCTGATAGAATTTGTTCCTTTTCCTTGTTTCAAATCATTGTCCATTACTTGTGTTGAGCTGTATTAACAGGATTACTAATATATAAATGTAATGAGAACAGGAATAATGAAAAGGATGTAGCTCCAGACATTTTCCTGCAAAACATATTTTGGCATTAAGATCTCAATTCCATGTGCCTTATGATGTCTTATGGTGAAGAAGATTGATATGTTGATACATGTAGTACACTTCCCTGAGCCCTTTAGGGGAGGGTGCTTTATAAATCAAATCAATCCATCAATCAAGAATGATCAAAAGACTATGATCTCTCTTCTCCTGTTTGGTGTAGTGGTTAAGTGTGCAGACTCTAATCTGGGAGAACCGGGTTTGATTCCCCACTCCTTCACTTGCACCTGGCTGGATGGACTTGGGCAAGCCGTAGCTTTGATAAGAGCTGTTCTTGAAAAAGAGCAGTTTCTGTCAAGAGCTCTCTCAGCCCCACCTACCTCACAGGGTGTCTGTTGTGGGGAGGGAAGGGAAAGGAGATTGTAAGCTGCTCTGAGACACCTTTGGGTAGTGAAGGGCGGGGTATAAAAGCAATCTCTTCTTCTTCTTCTTCTGTTCTATATATTTGCATTTGGGGAGTTTCTGCATGCACACTGGTGCAACACTGCGTTTTTTTGCATAGTTTTGGATTCAAGTATGTGTACATGAAAATTTAAATAGGTTCATATAATGTCTGTGTTATGTGTGTTTACTGCAGAAAATGGGGAAATACATACTTGTATCTATAGATCCCAATGCTTTTTGCACACTACTTCATAAGGGAATCTAGTTGGGGAAAAAACATAAAAGGATGTGATAATAGCAAGAAATTTAAAAAATATATATAGTCAGTTTTATAAAAGAAATTTTAGGCCTAAAAGAAATTTAGACCATATTTAAGGTTTTCTTTGTAATACAGGCCTGAAACCAAACCACAAATAGGGCAAAATTTGTGATGAATTTTGCTTCGTGGATCGGTTTGTGCCCATCTCTTCAGCTGATAAAGCAGCATGTGAAGTGTGTAGGAATCTACAGATATAAATAAAATATATATTTCCCCATGGTACCGCCCCCCCTTCTATTGTGCAGAAAATGCCATTGTAGTAGCAGTTTACACATAGCAGTCATCTCTACCCCTTAAACTGTGAAATGGTTTTAAAAGTTCAGTGGATATAGCATAATTTTTCTTGTTGCTGAATACCTAATTAAAACTAAAAAAAAATGAAGAACAGTACATGTTTTTGTACCTCAAGCTACAAGAGTTTTCTGGTTTAACATTGTACTTTTAGAGTTCTATATTAGCAAGGTTCTGCCCTACTTCTGTGTTCAGATGTTGAAGTATTACTTTCTTTAAAACCAGGTTTAATTATTGATGCTTTTGGAGAGTTAAGAGATCAGCAAGAACAAGTTAAAGAAGACATGGAGGTAAAAAAAATAAATCTGTACCTCATTTACAGCCCCTACTATACTTTTTGTAAAATATTTTGATTATCCCGCATATCAGAAAATAAATGGTAGGAAATAAATAGCCTTTTATAGGATCACATGAAATACCACTTGCTGTTAGAAGTGTGAAGGATGCCTGTCACCTTCCATGCACAAACATCTCTGGCTTTGACTTGTCTGACTTAACCTGTACATGGTTTTTATGAGGCTCCCTCTCTTGTACCAGCCGAAGTTCTTCAGGTTATCTAAGGGCAATATCTTGAAATTGCTCTCTATGAGTCAAATACAAAATGTGGGGGAAAAAGGGAGGCGATCAGAGAAACTGTGGAATGCCTCATTCCAGAGGTCTGCTGCAGCATGGATGGTATCAGTAATTTACATGCATTTTAGCACTTTTTTATTACTGCTTGCAGAGTTCACAAAGAATAGGGAGATTAGAAATTGAAACAAATCCATTGAGGCTGGACAGATTCAAAATGGACAGGAATAATTAAAAGTGATTTTTACATGTTTTACTATGCCGTAAGATTGGGAATATATAATAATATAATCTTACATCAAATAAACAATGACCAGCCAATTATTCCATCTATTTATGGATCTCAGAACATTCCACGGCACAATTCCTGTTGACTATGCAGCTTCAGGCTACTTCTCTGCAGTCAAGGATAGTCTTGAGCGTTCACAGTGTTGGCCTGCTCCTTGGGTGCTGTTGTGTGGTAGCATTGCCTTGGAGGATGGGGCATCCTAAAGGCTATTGAATGAGTCGGATGTGTTTGTCATGTCTTTTGTTCCATACGATAAAGTGAAGGCTGGTTTGGTTTATAAATATCACTGTTAATGAAAGATGCTGCAGTTTCAGTGAGGGACACATGAAAGTGCCATACAAAGAGGCATACCATGGGTCCATCTTGACCAGTATTGCTATCTGGGACTGGCAGTTGCTCTCCCTTCTGCGTTCAAAGTATCTCTATTATTCATGTGCTTGGGCCTCCTATATACATAGGGTTTCTGGGGAAAGCAATTATGAAATTTTGGATTTCAGCACAGTCCTTTCTCTTTCTTTATTCACATTAATTTACCACCACCAAAACCCCTGAGCACACAGAAAGAAGATGGTATGATGACTGTCACTTTATTTCAAGTACTTGAGAGCTGATGCAGTAACTGAAAATAAGGCCTTTTCCTAATAAAATCTTTAAACTTGATCTAAATAGTTTAAGGCTGCGGTAACACGGAGCATTAGGCATGCTAGAGAGATGGAAGATAGGTGGATTTTCCAGGCGCGATCTCACTGCCACATCTGGGAAGCTTCACTCTGAAGATGCACTGTAAAAAACTAGTACCTCCGAGGTACTAGTTTCCAGAAACCGCGGGGCATGGGCAGGCGTCTGATCGCGTTTCCGGTGGTAGTTACGGCGCCCGCCCATGTCCCCTTGCAAAAAGGTTTATTTTTCCCCAAGTCTCCACGGATGCACACAAGCGCCCAACGGAGCATGCACACACTTTAGTTTTTAAAAAACCCACAACCCCGTTTGCCCCGCGGCCCTGCTTCTTTGCAGCTTCGCAGGATTGTCCTGTGATCGGCACCTCCCCCCTAACCACGGGACCTCCATGGGACCTCCACGGGATGTCTGCTCACGCAACTGCGTGTTATTTTGCCCCGGGGCCAACAGCCAAGCCCCCCCCCCCCCCACGTTTTCCGGCCCATGTGACCGGAGCCTAAAATGTGTTTATATTTATTGGTACATAAAATATTAATACACCTGTCTCTTTATTCTTTTTAGACCAAATGCTTCATCTGTGGGATAGGTAATGATTACTTTGACACAGTGCCCCATGGCTTTGAAACACATACTCTACAGGAGCACAACTTGGCTAACTATCTGTAAGTATCCCCAAACACATAGCATCATTAGGGGATTTACAAAGCTAATATTTTTGAAGCGGAGCCCTTCATTGTAACACTAGATATTGTCAAGGGTCATACATAATTATGCGGACTTATAAACACGGCTGCACTGTGGTTCACAAATAAAGAAAAGATAGAGAAATGCCTCCACACAGTACCCCCCCCCCCCACAACAGTATATCCAGGAAATTATGTAGTGCTTGAAGTGGTTGTGATTGTTTGGCCGCTGCTGGGGAGAGAGATGGTTGTCTGTGGCTGCAGACAATACCAGGGCTTATGCTACACTAGGACCTGAAGGGTATTTTGGCGTTTCCATTGTATGGGCAGCTATTGGCTCTGACATGATTTTTGCTGGTTCAGGGGGACATTTCTGGGCTAGGGTAGCTTAGAGAACTGGTTAATTCCTGTCATGTGCCTGGTTCCATGTCTTTTCCAGCAGGTGCAGCAACTTGCATCGTCATTGCTTGGCACCCGTGCCATGCTGGTGGCTCCCTGTGTGCTTTTGCAACCACCCCTTCAGGATTGTGCTGAAAAAGTTGTCATACTTTACCATGTTTGCTTATAAAAGCTCCTTCCCTTTCTAAGACCTGCATCTCTTTTAGCCAGTTTTACATGTACAATAAGTGTACCATCTCTGTTAAGAGAATATTTGTTCTGTATGTATCATGAACGGCATGGCATATACTTTATTATTGGATTTTTTTTATCTTAGATTTTTCCTGATGTATCTCATTAATAAAGATGAAACAGAGCACACTGGGCAGGTAAGTAAGTGTCATATTGAATACATGTAGGATGCTTCTGACAATAATGTGAAAACATGTAAAAATGATCTTATGTTACTTTAGATCGTTACCTGAAGCTTCATTTTGTAGTATCTGAGATCTTCCGTTTTTATATCTACTGTCTCTGCTCTGGCATCTTACCTTAACCTTTTTTAAGTAGGCACCTATGGAAACATGGAAGAGTTGACCCTTTTTTGCGGACATGATCACTTTGATCCAGCCAAGGCGACCCACATAAATATGCATAGCCTAATCAGATGCACATCTGGATTCATATTCTTATCCACATAATCTCAGCTGTGACCTTTTCTGCATGCTGGAGTTACATCTGATTTTCTTGGAAGTCAATCCACAAGCAGTGGAATCAGTTTGGGCAGGGTTCTTCCTCACCTCTGCCCTCCGTGTGCATTTTTATTGTTGTAGAGTCAGTTTATTGTCTTCTGCACGTGGATTAAATAATGAGGATTTTCAGGAGAGAATGCTGTCATCATTGGTGTAATTATTGGTAGTGTCAGAGTACCCCTTATTTTTAACAAAGCCCTAAAATATTAATATTATGCTGTAGTGTTGTAATGATAGTTTATATGTTTCTCTGACTTCCCAGCTTTCATTTTAAAAAACAAGTCTCTAGCCTTTTTCCTTGCAAAGATATAAGGAGACAGGCTGGGAAAGAGATAGAGACTTACCGGTACTTAAAAAAAATTAAAGCTTGGATTTCAGAAAACCTGCTTAAACTGTCATTACAACACTGCAGCATTGTATCAATGTTTTAGGATTATTATTTTTTTAAAAACTCTGAAATTACTCTTGTGGGGGAGAAGGAGTGGTTTAACAATGACAACACTCCAGTCATTGAACAGTGGAGGTGGGTGGGACAACGAAAACCATTAGAAACATTACACACTAAGAAAAAGCTGTCTCAAAATCAGCTTCCAGAAAAGCGTCAGGGTAAAAGTGGTCTTTAAAGAGCTGGGGGGAAACAAAAAATAATAAGTGAAACCTAAAGGCACAAAAATACATGTGGAAACCAGTTCTGTGGCGCCAGAACAGATGGAAAAATATGCAAAAAAGCCCTATGTTGAAATGACTAGAAGGGTATGAGGATCTGTATTCCCACCCAGGGCCACCAACTGTGGGCAACTAGTTGCAACCAACTATGGCGGAATCTCAGTTCGGCTTCACATGAATAGAGTTTTTAAGAAACTACAACTAGATAATTAAGAAATATTAACAGTCCTTCATACATGACAGATTTATTTTTAATTTTTTTTAAAACAAACCAAAAATAGTTTACCCTGTCATGAGATGTGGTTTTCTGGTGGTGTTTATGCAATGATTCATACTAAGTAGTACAACTGTGTATATTCTGTAAAAGTAAAAAGTAGGATTGCACCAGTTGTTCTTGCACAAACATTTTTAGTGCAACAGTGCAAAAAGACGGCTTTGGAAATTGTCAATAATGCCAAATCTTCCGGACTAGCAACATCTTAGATTTCGTAGCTGCTGCCCTAATATATTCTCTCTGTTTCTTGTAGGAATCCTATGTATGGAAAATGTATCAGGAACGATGCTGGGAATTTTTCCCTGCTGGCGATTGCTTTCGAAAGCAGTACGAAGACCAGCTTAACTAAAGAGATGACAACGGGCTCTTGAGAAACCATCCACACCTCTCCTAATTCCTTTGGGAATGTCTACCCAGTTCCCTGGACCTATTGAGCAGTGTGCCATTTGGAGCACCAAAGCTTTTTTTGATGACTCAGCTGTCCTTTTTTCTTCTGTGTTTGCTTTGAGAACAATGAAAACTTTAAGAACTCTGGAAAGAGAATAGAAAAAAAAAAATCCCACACAACAAAACCACATACATAACACGAACACAGATGCACACACACAGAAAAGACTTGAGACAGCTTTTTTTTTTCTGAGCCTGCCCGATGACTCCCTTAACTAGGAGAACATGTGAGGTAACGTGAGAGCCACATTCATTCAGTCTGTTTGTTTCATCATCCTGGAAGGAACTCTGAAGTTCACAGAGTGCTGTAAAGGATTGTTGTGGACACTAAGTTGTGGGGAAATAGTGCCTTACTATATGTAGGATGAGCTATGCAGAAGAGGAGTGCATGATGACATCTTATATTTTCGTTAATTGTTCTCTTTCCTCCAAATTAATATTTATTTTGTCTTCTGGAGGGGCCGGGGAAGGATTTGGCTGTGCACACCTTTTTAATAA
Organism: Gekko japonicus; assembly: GCF_001447785.1. Taxonomy (NCBI): domain Eukaryota; kingdom Metazoa; phylum Chordata; class Lepidosauria; order Squamata; family Gekkonidae; genus Gekko; species Gekko japonicus. The sequence continues at coordinate 162,783 of NW_015160898.1, read as the reverse complement.
GACGATGGCGTGTCTCAGGATAAAAAGTAGGGGTTTTTTTTCTCATTAAAGTAAATTCACAGGTTTCTTCCTATATCTCTTACACTTATTTTGGTAATGCTCTGATGCAACACTGCAACTTTATGAAATCTTTGTATGAAAACAAAAAGACTGCAGGAAAAAAATGTTAAAGAGAATACTTTCATTGCATGTTTATTATGCAAGTTTAAACAAAAAAAGCAACTTTCTGAAGCAAGTTGATCCAACATGAGAACTCATTCACGATAATATTCATAGTAATAAAGTGTTGTGGGCTTTATTGTACATTTGGAACTGGTGTCACCAACCAACCAAATATGTATATGTTATGAACTTGCCAGTAGTTTGGGTTTATATTTTATTTTCCTATTGTTTTTTTTTTCTCTTTCTGTTCATTTTGCCATTTGTGATCATTAGTGAAGTTAAAACTTTTTTCTTAGGCCGATTTTTAAAATCAAAGGTGAAGCAATATCCATTCAGGGATCTCATCAGTTGCATCATGAAACACCAATGATGTGTACATCGCTCCATTTTGAGTCCTTTTTGATTGTAATGCCAGTCTTTACAAATAAAAGGAGAGATTTGGAATGGAAGCAAGGTGGTTTTGCTATCACTTGAATTCTTTCTTACAGAGATAATTTCAGAATTAACGGAATTACTTTTTGTCATTTTCTTTCTCTGAAATTGCATTACAATAGTTATCTTTCCACTTCAAAATCACACTACTGCCTTCATTAAAGAACAGATTGCTTTGCTTATGATCATTTCACTGTAATTAACAGCTCATTCTAACATATCCTTTAAACTGTGGACTACATTGTCCTTAACTTACAAATGGCTCAAATGTTAACATATAAACACATCTTTGAATGACATAATCCTGAATTTCCTTTGTTTTTTCTCAGTCTTTAAATGCCTAGAGAGTCATGTTCTCTATCCCATCCCCCATTGGAACACAGGAAATCATATAAGCATTTGTGGCTCTAGTTTGTGCTGGCTGACTGAATAAATTAAATTAATTCCTACTGTGGAAAAACTTGTTGCAATGAGTCCCAAGTACGGATGAGTTATGCGATCATGAAATAGCCCCATGATGTCTAGGACAAATAAAATTGATTTGGTTGGATTTCTGCTTGCACAACAGTCCTTGTTCAAACAGAAAAATAAGAAAGTCATCACAAGTAGTCTTTGCGCTGTCATCTTCAACTGTACCCAGTCACCTTTAACTGTATCCCATTTTACATTTCCTTTTGCATAAGATAGAGTGCAAGGTATGCTTCAGTAGTTCCCCTCCACAGTAACCTTCTTTGATCAAATCATATACTTCCAGACTAGACTGTAATGACTGCGTGAAATAGTTTTTTGATTTTTGTACACAGAGAGAGCAATCCTAAACTGGTCTATTCATAAGTAAGTTGAATTTTATTCATTGTGGTTTACTTCTAGGAATGTGTTCTTATGGCTGCAGCCATAAACACCGATTGGAAAGGTGGGGGGGCAGGGAGCCACTTGTTTTATAGTTTGTGCACAAATGGAATGGTACTATGTAAAACCTTTTTCCATTATTGCATGGTGGCATCCAACCCAATACTACAATGTCTGTGTGGGTAAGCCTACAAATTGTAAAAGTATTTATTTTATGAAAGTCCAAATTAATTCAGAGATCATGTGCAGGCTTATTTTTATGTACAGGTAATGTAATATATTTTTAAAAGCTCTCTTTTCACATATAAAACTAACAACCAATAAGACAGGATTCCTCTTTTTAAAAAGCCATAGCTCCTTATTAATTTATCTTCTTCTTACCTATATAGGATTATTCTGAACAACTACATGTTTTCTACAAATACCTTGCTATTGTTTGACTTTTATATTGTTTGAGCTCCTTCATAGCTACTCTCTTCTTGTGAAAAATTTCAGTTGTCAGTTGCATGCAGACATATTTGAGGAATCTTGCTCACTTGTTAGTTACTTGTCATTATGGATGGTGGAACTCAATTTGCACCATTACCCCAGGTATGATTAAAAATAAAAATAATCACAACTCTCACATAAGTAGATGAGCAGACAGTAATGACAGCTGGGATGCCCAAGGGATGAAGTATATCTTACAACTGCTGCATTGAAGTAGCTTTGAATCCACATGTCAGTTGTCACCACATAATGAAATGTTTGTGTTGAGCATCTTACCATGCAAGCAGGGAAATTTTCTTCATACCTCTGTTAATGGCAAAAATGTCTGTGATTGGGTATATTGAAAAGAAGAGGAGGAGGAGGAGATTGGATTTATACCCCACCCTTCACTACCCAAAGGAGTCTCAGAGCGGCTTACAAACTCCTTTCCCTTCCCCTCCCCACAACAGACACCCTGTGAGGTAGGTGGGGCTGAGAGAGCTCTGACAGAAACTGCTCTTTTTCAAGGACAGCTCTTATCAGAACTATAGCTTGCCCAAGGTCATCCAGCAGGTGCAAGTGGAGGAGTGGGGAATCAAACCCGGTTCTCCCAGATTTTCAGGGTATAAGCTTTTGAGAGTCAGAGCTCCCTTTGTCTAATACCTGATATATGACAAAGGGAGCTTTGACTCTTAACAGCTTATATCTCCCAAAATCTTGTTGGTCTCTAATGTGCTACTGGATTCAGACCAACATGGCTGAAACTAGTGTTTGCCAATGATCAGGAAGTCTATCTACACAACTGGAGCAGATGTTTTGTATGCAATATCTGAGTCAGCCATTCTCTTTCCTCCCTGGGTGGTTTATCTAACAAGAATGTTTGTGTGTCAAGTGCCATCAAGTCATTTCCAACTTACAGCAACCCTGTGAATGAATAACCTCCAAAATGACCTCATGTTAACAGCCTTGCTCAGGTCTTGCAAACTGAGGGCCATGACTGCCGTGATTGAATTGATTCATCTCATGTTGGTTCTTCCTGCAGCTGTCAAACTTCCCTAGCATTACTGTCTTTTCCCATGAGTCTTGTCTTTTCATAATGTGACCAGTTTAATCATTTTAGCATCTAGGGAGAATTCAAGCTTGCTTTGATCTAGAACCTACTTATTTGTTTTTTTGGCAGTCCATGGTATCCATAAAAACAAGAATATAGGTGTCCAGGTGTGGGGGCCCACCCAGACTTGGCCACTGCCAGCTCCCTCCTTTACCAGCCTTACTTGGCCTGGAGCCACCAACACGGGGGCAAGAGCTGGCAACAACAGGAGTTGCAGCCCCACACTCAACCCACTCAACATGAATGGCACAGGCCACCCCCTCCAAAGCCAGGCCAGCCACACTGTACCTAGCACTGCCGGTATCATCAGCCACTGGACAACTGCATCAGGTGAAGCCGTGGGTGAATCAGGGCCTTGGCCCTCCACAAGGTCTTGAAACAATGGATCCCATTGGAGAGACCTTGGATGAGACACAGAGCCTTGCCAAGCTCAACAAGCAGGAACTGGCCCCAGTGGCAACCTTCAGGAGAAATGGACTCTCATTGCCAGCCAATGACATCATCATCTGGCACTAAGGAACTACTAGACCGGGTAAATAAAATAAGAGAATCTCCATCAGCGTGGCTAGATTTCCCAGAGATTACAAATCACCACCAGGCCAGGACTGGAGGGGAGAAGGACTGCCAAGGATGGGCCAGACTCGGGGAAACAGATAAAGGCTGAGACATCAGGGGGAATGGCTGGAATCATCACAGGGACAACAGATTGGTCCAGGCAGGACCAAGGGGGTTGAACCAGGGAGGGTTGAAAAAGTTTCCATGCACACAAAAGCTCATACTTTGAATAAACCTTTTTTGGTCTTAAAGGTGCCACTGAAGTATAAATTTATTCTACTGCTTCAGACCAACGCAGCTGACCACCTGGAACATTTGCATATTGTTAGTCACTAATTAGCTGGCATCAAGAGAGAAGCCCTAACCAGTGAGACTGCTAAGTGAGAGGCCCTTTGGTGACTGCTAAGGGATGAATCTTAAAATGATAGAGTTGGAAGGGACGTCCAGGGTCATCTAGTCCAACCCCCTGCACAATGCAGGAAATTCACAAATACTCCCCCCCACACACACACACCCAGTGACCCCTGCTCCATACCCAGAATATAGCAAAAAAACCCTCTACGATCACTGGCCAAACTTGCCTGGAGGAAAATTGCTGCCTGACCCCAAAGTGGTGATCAGCATTTCCCTGGGCATGTAAGAAAGGGCACGTGAACTAAGCAGAAGAGAAGAAGAAGAGATTGGATTTATACCCCGCCCTTCACTTGGAGTCTCAGAGCGGCTTACAAACTCCTTTCCCTTCCCCTCCCCACAACAGACACCCTGTGAGGTGGGTGGGGCTGAGAGAACTCTGACACAAACTGCTCTTTTTCAAGGACAGCTGTGCCAGAGCTTGTGACTGACCCAAGGTCACATCAGCAGGTGCAAGTGGAGGAGTGGGGAATCAAACCCGGTTCTCCCAGATTAGAGTCCGCACACTTAACCACGACACCAAACTGGCACTGAGGCAACCCTTCCTGCCCTCCTTCTCATGATCTGCCTAAGTTCACAGAATCAGCAGTGCTGTCAGATGGCCATTTAGCCTCTGTTTAAAAACCTCCAAAGAAGGAGAGCTCACCACCTCCCAAGGAAGCCTGTTCCACTGAGGAACCACTCTGTCAAGAAGTTCTTCCTAATGTTTAGCTGAAAACTCTTTTGATTTAATTTCAACTCATTGGTTCTGGTCTGACCTTCTGGGGAAACAGAAAACAACTCTGTACCATCCTCTATATGACAGCCCTTCACATACTTGAAGATGGTTATCATATCACCTCTCAGTCTTCTCTCCAGGCTACACATTCCCAGCTCCTTCAACCTTTCCTCATAGGACTTGGTCTCCAGACCCCTCACCATCTTCATTGCCTTCCCCTGGACCAGCTTGTCTATATCCTTCTTGAATTGTGGTGCCCAAAACTGAACACAATTCTCTAGGTGAGGTCTAACCAGAGCAGTGTACTGTACTACTCCATCTCTTATTCACAACAGAGCTTGAGTGAGAAATGCTCCTCCTGATCCAGCTCAAACTGGATATTTGCACATAACTAGGCACACCAGAATGTGGATGGGAATTGTAAGGATTAGAACTTACAGATCTTAGGCTTTCATTAATGCGACCAAGCTATAAGTTTTCACAGGCTGGTTGCAGCCTGTTTGGGCTGAGCGTTAATTAAAAACACCTGGTGGCCTTGACCAACTGATAAGATGCCTTTACCGAACGTTGGGCAGTAGTCACACAGGGAACGAACAGAGGCTGAGGCCTCCAGGACTGCAAGACGGAATGCTGTGGACTATGCCTGTGGGAGTGGACTCTCTTTCTTAAGCCTTCGGGTGAGAAAGCCGGGTCGCAAGATTACCCCAGTGAAGGAAGCCACAAGGAGTTAATGCTTCAGGCTCAGCCTCTGCCCAGTGCAAGTATGGTGTCGTTGTTTTTTTGCCATTGCTATAATTTGTGAGTGGTTTCTGCCGAGCAAACACTCTTAGTTATTTTGAAGGACTCAAATAAATGCAGAGGTATTTCTTAACCCACCATGCTGAGAGTGTCTGCTGAGTGTCTGTCTGCATCCTTGAGGGGAACCCAGATGAAAAGGAGCCTCAGCAAAGGACCAGGACCCAGTGAGAATCCCAGGGCCACAGGTGGCTGTGAGCTCAGTGCCTGAGAACGGGAGAGTGTTTGTCCTTGGTCCAGACAGGAATGTGCATTTGAATGCATGTTCAGATACACATTTAGATGTGCATTAGATTTTCACTCTCAATTCCTGAATAATACACACAAAAGAAGCCAATTTATGTGCAGATCTTCTAAGTCTGAAGGGATCACTATCTTCCACACAGAATGATATTAAACAACATATTATAGATCAGCAAATGGCATTTAAATGATATTTTAAATAAATGAAGACCATCTCTTCTAAAATCCTACTTAATTTATTCTTCAATGTCTGCAGTCATGGTGCATTGCTGTCAGCTTAATCAGACTAATAAATTCCTTCATATGTGAATAAGTCTTCCTTTATCCATGCCATCTGGTACAGCTTCTACAACTTTCTTAGATAAAGTAATTGCTTTCATGTATGTTATAACCTTGAGAAGCTTTATAGCTTCTAATCATATTCCAAGCTTTTGTTTATTTGGATTATGTTGCATCTTCAATTAGAATACCTTTGTTTTGTAGTTAATACAAATACAGTTATTTCTTAGATAATACTATACTGCTTTTGTTAGCAATTCTGCATCTTATATGTAATAGGTCAAAGTAGTGATACATGAGGTCTTAATAAATTTCTAAACTGAGACTGCCAGGGTAAGATTGATTTCACTTGGAAATGAAATTCTGTGTGAAAATCACTACAAGTTAACATGAGCTCAGTTCTTATGCAAGCCACCCTTCTGGTTTGTCTAACACTAGATAGAGCTAGTCATGTTGTCCATTGGTTTTATTTGGCTCAAAATACACCACAGAAATCTTAGATTCTAAGTAAGCACTTGAAAATCTAATGAAAGGCAGAGCTTCTAAACCAATACAGGGAGTCAAGCACATTGTGCTATCTACTGGGCAGAGGAGAGGTGAGGAATGTATATTTTGTGGTTATTAACACTGGAGTTCTTTTTATACTCTTAATGACTATAGAGAATCCAGTTTCCTATTAACAAAAAAGAAATTATACAAAGTGCGAAGATAACTGCATTGGGTAAAAAACTGCATTGCAAGCATCTTTGGGGGGGAATCCTTGATGGTAAAATCTACACCATCTGCAAAATGATGACTTTTAGCTGAAAAACTGTACAATATTTTACTGGTGGACATGCACAAGAAATGTATACATAAATTAAGGATGACTTTTGTGTACCTTTTATTGATATGAATTCTTCCTTCCTATTCATATAGAAATTAATTATTCCTTTCTCCCAAAACCATTCAGAGAATGAGCCTCTGTGTATGTATCCTTTTGAGCAGAATGATTTTAGTCAGACCATTTCTCTGCAGTGAGCAACACTGATGTAAGAATTACTTCCCTGCAGATGCCAGGAAGATGCCCTGTACAGTTTTTGCCATAGGGTTACCAGCCTTGGGGGTGGGGGGTAGAATACATCCAAAATTACACTTCAGACTACAGTATCGGTGGTCAAACGCTTTGGCACAACATCCTTGCGGAAATTCCCCTCTCCAATCTCTGTCCTCCCCAGGCACAACCCCCGAATCTCTAGGAATTTCCCAAACTGCAGTTTGCAAATTCCATAATGCCTCCACAAGCAACAGTTACTGGATGTCTTACCCATGTGGGTTCCAAAACTGCTAGGAGAAAGTTGTATTTAATTTATTATTAATATGTAAATAAATGTCTTGTTCCTGGCCAAGTGGACAATTTCAAGCATTCCTGGATGAAGCAGATTGTTTGAATACTTTTCAGTCTGGTTTCAGACCTGGTTATGGGACAGAGGGAATGCGACTATGTTGATTCTCCTGACCTTTCAGTGGCCTTCAACACCATTGACCATGGTATCTTTCTGAGCCACCTTTCTGAGCTGGGAGTGGGATGCATGATTTTGCAATTGTTCTGGTCCTACTTGGAGGATACGTTTTAGAAGGTGGTCCTGAGGGACTGCTTAGCTTTTTGGCCTGTGGGGTCCCTCAAGGCTTCATCTTGTCCCCTGTGCAGTTCAACATCTACATTAAACTGCTGGGTACGTTTCTCCAGAGGTTTGAGCTGTGTTGTCACCGAATATGCAGATAACACCTCTATTTCATGCTTCCAGCTGATCCCATGTAAGCTTTGGAATCCTGAACTAGTGCCTGGAGGCAGTTTTGGAATGGATGTGTGCTAGTAAACTGAAGCTTAATCCTGACAGGACAGAAATGCTATTGGTGAACAGAAGGTCTGACCTGGGACCAATGTTCCCTCTAAGCTGTGGAGTCTTCTCAAAAATGCTACTTTGTGAGCTACTGGCATTAAAGTTGTGAGCGAGCAATTTGGCTACTGCATAAATTAGTTTGCTCTGGAGCCATCCTTCCTGAGCTAAGACAAAAATGTGTGAGCCGGAGGCTAAAAAACTGTGAGCTAGCTCACACTAACTCAGCTTAGAGGGAACACTGCCTGGGACATAAGACATCACTCATCCTGGGTGGAATAGGTCTGTAGTTTGGGGGTGCCCTTAAGCTCAAGCCTACTGTTGGATAAGTAGGTGGCAGGTGTGGCCAGAAATGCCTTTTACTAGTTTAACTGGTAAATAGGAAAAAGCCCAGTAGCAACTTTAAGACTAACAAACTTTATTGTAGCATAAGCTTTTGAGAAACACAGCTCTCTCCGTCAGATGCTTTTTCCTATTTTGCAGCAACAAACTAACTCCTCTGGATCTTTCACTGGTTAGATAGCTATGGCCTTTCCTGTGGCTACTGTGGTGCATGCCCTAATTACATCTAGATTAGATTACTGCAATATGCTGTATGTGGGGCCGCCCTTGAAAACTGTTCAGAAACTTCAATTAATGCAGAATGCTGCTTCCAATCTCTTTCTGGGCATACTTCAAGGTGCTGGCATTGACCTTTAAAGCCCTTTATGGCTTGAGATCAGCATACCTGAAGGACCACCTACTCCTTTACAAACCTACCCAACCTATATAGTCATCTCCTGACATCTGACACCATGGTTCAGGTGCCCTCACCTTCTGATACTAGGCAGGTGGCAATCCAAGGGAGGGCCTTCTCAACATGGCACCAAAACTCTGAAACTCTCTTCTGAGAGAAACTCACGTCCTCTTCTGTTGCTGTCTTCCACAAGAGGGTGAGGACTTCTTTTGTTGTGTCTGGCATTCCCTCAGTGATCCCTCATTCCTGCCCTAGGTATAAATTATCATTTTTATAGTTTGGTATGTGCATTTAACTTGATTTTAATTGTTTTAATGATGTGTTTTTGTTTGGTTTCAGTGGTTTTAAAGATGTGTTTTATTAGGTATAATCTGTTAGATTAATCTTTTAGCCACCTTGGTTGCCCTGATGAGGGCTGAAAGGCAGTGTATAAATTTTGTAAATAAAGACAAATAAAACGTTAGAATTCAAGTTCTTTCTTGACAATTTCATCCATTTTCATTTTAGACATGTGTGTTTTACCTCTCCACAGTAATGTACACAGACCATTTGTACCCCACCAATCCATTATGCTTATTCTGACGCCTTGTACCAGTGACTTATTTATATCACTTAGTGGAAGCTTCACTTTAGTATTTAGTATTCTAATATTGTTATGTGCTGGAGAAAATGGATCCTGAGCTATGATCATTTTTCACAGAGTATCAGTACTACATCTAGGAATGGGGAATCTAACCCCTATACTTGAAGTAGGAGATGAAGTCATATTTTCCCTGCAATATAGTAATGTAGTAATGTTTTTTCTGTAATTGTTCAGATTAGTCATGGGAAATTTCACCTTTGCTCATGTCATAATTAGTTCTTTTCCCCCTCAAGTTTTCTCAAAAAGGGGGGGCTCAGGTTTTCTTTTTTTCCTAGGAAAGTAGAGAGAGACATATCCCTGGAGAACACACCCTGAAACACTCCCCCAAACTTACTTGCCTCTTTCCCAAAACACACTCTGATAAGGGACGAGGATTTCAGCAGCCACCTGTTGTGAGTAATGGTTGGC
>NW_015160898.1:150961-152944 GCF_001447785.1 Gekko japonicus | reverse complement strand
ACACTAGAGGTTTTGCTTTTACTGGTTTGAGCTGGTTGGTCTGGGAGGTGCTGGGGAGTGTCAGGCTTTAGGAGAAGAGGGGACCAGTGGCAGGGAAGCCCATCTAGCAGCCAGGTGTGCTATTGCCAAGGTAGACCATGGTTGACTGTGCATGAGGTTCAGGAGACTTTGAACACTGCCGCTGACACATTAACCTGTCTGGAAGAGTCCATTTCTGGACTCAAATGCCACAGTCTGGCGGCAAGAATAATTTAGATACAGAACCAAATGTTCTAAGTTTTGTTCTTACATGTCTTGTGACTTCTCTGCTTTTGTACCGAGTCCTTCCATTGTTTGAGCTGGTTGGTCTGGGAGGTGCTGGGGAGTGCCAGGCTTTAGGAGAAGAGGGGACCAGTGGCAGGGAAGCCCATCTAGCAGCCAGGTGTGCTATTGCCAAGGTAGACCATGGTTGATTGCGCATGAGGTTCAGGAGACTTTGAACACTGCTGCTGACACATTAACCTGCATGGAAGAGTCCATTTCTGGACTCAAATGCCACAGTCTGGCAGCAAGAATAATTTAGATACAGAACCAAATGTTCTAAGTTTTGTTCTTACTTGTCTTGTGACTTCTCTGCTTTTGTACCAAGTCCTTCAATTAATCATTGCTTTTTTTTAAAAAAATGTTGCTACAAAGTTGTTTCTTTTTACTGATGATCCTTTTGACTGTAAGCCACCTCAGAAACAGTTGGACTAAAATATTTTTCAAATGACTATTTCTATTCCTTTTTTTAAAAAACCCATCATTATGGCTTTTTTTCAATGATCTAGAAGTCTCTCTCTGCCTGCCGAAGTTACTCATTCAGACCACCAGCCCCTCCCTCCAGCTGCACATGTTGCCGGAATGCTTTCTTCCATTACACTTCTGTCCCATCTTCTCTGCAAGGACGGAGGTGTCACTGCTGTTGCCGCTCGTTCATTGTTCTCATCCTTGCAGCAGCCTCGCTTGCCTGCCTGGCTTTTGGACGGCAGCCTTGACTTTGCTTCCTGGCTTCGGGACAATAACAGTGACTGTTCATTAATGAGAAAGAAAAACAACAAGGTTACCACAAAGATGCAGAATGGACACTAATGCTGATGGCTCTTTCCTTGCATGCAGAACACGGTGAGGGAGGATTAGAGTAGGCAGTCCATCACTGTGCACCCATCTATGCAGCTTGTCTGAGTCAATAACCTCTACAAGCAGCTGATGGCCTTTACTCATGTGCTGGTTCATTTAGAGACTTCCATCCGAACTGGGGCTCAGGGTCTATAAACATGGAAGTCCTCATAGCTGTTTTTACAGGTATTCTTTCAGATAAACTGTGAGCCAATCTGTTTAGCGTAACAAAGGGGATATAGCAGCAAAATAAAGCTTCAAGTTAATTTGCTTATTTTTTGTTTCAAACATTTCTATGCCACCTTTCCATGGTACAGCCCTATTTCATCAGATTTCAGAAGCTGAGCGGGGTCAGTACTTGGAAGGGAGACCTCCAAGGAAGACTGCAGAGAAAGGCAATGGCAAACCACCTCTGGTTATTCACTTGCCTTGAAAATGCTTTGCCAAGGTTACCATAAGTTGGCTATGACTTGACAGCACTTTAGACACACATGCGTGCCACCTTTCCACCCAAACAGTGTAGAGTACATTGCAGTAATCTGCTCAAGATGTTACCAGGGCATGCATGACAGTGGCAAGATCTTTCCCACCCAGAAAGATCACAGTTGTCTCAACAGCCTAAGCAGGGCTATTTTGGGGCAGGAACGCACAGGAACAGAGTTCCAGCTGGCTCCTGAGTTGGCCACGCCCAGCAGGAACTCATTAGCATAATAGGCCACACCCAACAGCAGAAACTCATTAGGATTGGCTACATTAGGGGTGTGTGGTAAACAGAATAAGAAGCAAAGGGTGGGTGTGGCTGGATGACCACAGTTCTGGTAACATGGGGTGTGGCCTAATATGCTA
>NW_015160898.1:148939-150919 GCF_001447785.1 Gekko japonicus | reverse complement strand
GGGTGTGGAATATTATGCTATTGGGTCCCTGCTGAGCTTTTTCTACAAAAAAAAGCCCTGAGCCTAAGTTGGTTAAAGGCACCCCCGTCCACCACTGCCACCTATTTTTTTTTCAGTAAGAGGCCCAGGTCCAATAACACCCCCAAGCTATAAATCTTCTCCTTTGTTTGAGTAAATCTGAGTATGAATAAAAGGGCTTTTAAAGGTAGCAGGGCAGATGCCGTGTCTCCCAGAAGAAGAAAGAATTGCTATTGCTTATTTCCATGTATGAACTCACAGAAATCCATTGCATTTCATAACTGGATGTCAATGACTGCGGGGAGGGGGGAGGCGAACAAACAAAGCATAGAATAGCCTGAAAATGGTTTATTCTATCCTTCTTGTCTGCTTTTCCTTAAGTTATGGTGTAGGACACATGATATAGTTGCTAAGCAGGTCCAGATCCAGTCACTTCCTGGATAGGAGACTTCCTAAGAATCCTGTCTTGTGGTACTTTGCAAATTTACCATCAAAACTGTTCTGAGATGAAAATGTGATCTTGATCAGGGCTTGTTTACTTCATAGCTGCCAATCAATGTGTAATGTTCTATTTCTTAAATAGAAGTTTTATGTGTTATGTAGGCAATTTGTTGTGTTTGAAGCAGCCATTATTCTCCTGGGTTTCACTGCTCTGCTAGTACAAGACAAGAAATATGAACACAGCTGTCCATCAATATAACAGATGGGTTTTTTTATTGTTCCTCATGGGACTATTGCTGTGGCTAGACTACTCTTAGGGAGAAAGGCCTTTTCATTGAAAATATTAACCTGGTCTAGCCTGGCATAAAATTCACATATTCAAATCTAATTCAAAAGATCCCATGTGCATTGAAGCATGACTATAGCACTTCATAAATTTTCAGATTGTTGGGATGGTGTATCCTCCACTCTTGAGATTATTTTCAATAATTATTCCCAGTGTAGCAGCACTAAACAAAAAGCAATGGATCAGAAAGTATTTCTACTTGTTAGAAAAGGGAGGAACCCAGAAGGAAGGAATGAGAGAATATCAAACAGGCTGATTTCTAAGGAGGCCTTTATTATAGGAATTAGGAGTGTGCATTTGTTTGTTTATTTAAAATATTTTATATCCTGCCTTATTCCCTTAGACTCAAGGCAGTTAACAAAGTAACAACAAGGGGCAAGGACACAAAGATAACATAACAGTCCAGTAGCAAATCAGAAACAGTGCACAGGTTAAATATGCAAGAAAGTAGAGCTTTCTGGTCGCTGGTAGGTAGACTAAATTATCCAACTGGAGCTAATTCTGTTTGCATTATACCTTCAACCAGATGGCACGCCTATTATAATTATTTATTCAATGAGCCCTCCTTATCTCCTTTGATTAATTTTAGTTCAATGCCATCGGACATTCCCAATTGGCCCCCAGTCTCGCATGAAGAAATAACTGATCTTATTATTTCTCTTAAATCTAACAAGGCTCCAGGCTTAGACGGAATCCCAGCCGAGATTTTAAAGGACAACATCGATTGGTGGTCGCATTCTTTAGCTCATCTTTTCACTTTGATCGACAAGTATGGTGTTCTACCTGACTCCTGGCTGAACTCTATAATAGTTCCTTTCTTTTAAAAAAGGTGACCCTAATAACATAGGTAATTATAGACCTATTAGTTTGCTTTCCATTTTAGGGAAGCTCTATGCCAAACATCTTCTCAATAAATTATCTAAATGGATGGTCAATCATAAGCTTCCAGGAAAAGAGCAAATTGGGTTCACGGCTAACCACTCTACCTTAGACCACTGTACTACCTTAGACTTTTTAGCTGAGAAGTATTCCCGTCACTTAGGTGGCAAGCTATACTCAGCTTTTATCGACCTACGCAAAGCCTTTGATTCAGTTAATAGATCCTTGCTATGGGATAAACTTTATAGTTTGGGAATGGATCAACGGCTTTTGTTTTTGATCCGTAAATTACATTC
>NW_015160898.1:95881-147291 GCF_001447785.1 Gekko japonicus | reverse complement strand
CTCCATGCAGCAACCCACTACATTATAGCCTCCCTGCACAATTGTGGTGAAACAGCTATTTTGCAGGTGGTACGGAGGAGGATTTGGGATATGGAAGCCCAAACAATTAATGATGGGAGCTATGGAGTCTGTTCTCCATGCTCCCTTGACCTCCCCCCTCCCAAGCCTCTATGGCTCTGTACATCTCTAATATAACAATCCCACTTTATCGGTGGGTTTTTATGCTAGCGAGATTCAATCTTTTCCCCTCAGCTATTGTTTTAGGCAGATATAGGGGTATCCCCTATAGGGACAGAACCTGCAATTGTCTCTAGAGTGAACCTGATTCAGTTGCTCATATCCTTCTACATTGTTCTCAATATTCTACTATGTGTAGTTATCTGATTAATCCCCACTTACCTACCACAAGGAACCCGAACAGTGTTTCCTCTAAGCTGAGTTAGTGTGAGCTAGCTCACAGTTTTTTTAGCCTCCAGCTCACACATTTTTGTCTTAGCTCAGGAAGGATGGCTCCAAAGCAAACTGATTTATGCAGTAGCCAAATCCTTGCTCACAACTTTAATGTCAGTAGCTCACATAGTAGAATTTTTGCTCACAAGACTCCACAGCTTAGAAGGAACATTGAACCCGACTGACAATGATCTTAAAATTTTATTGTCTGATAAGTCCCCGGCAATTACTTTGTCTGTTGCTGAATTCTTATGTTTGCCTATGTTTGGAAGCTTAAGGTAGGGGCGTACAAGCCTTAACCCCCTTGTATTTTTTAGAATTGCTATATTCTCGACTGAGTCTATTATTTCCAAGAAGCTTATAAAAACGATTCCTTGTTGGTGCAGCATGGTGTAAATTGTTATAATCTATTACTTCATGCTATTTATTTTCTATTTGTTTCATTGTTCTCTTTGCTGCTGTGTTATGCCAATAAAGGTCTATGTATGTGCAAGAAAGTAAGGAGTGCAAAAGTCGGGGAGGGGGGATGCTGAATATAACATTGAAGATCAAGCTAAATAACAAGACATTTTCTACCTCACAGAGAAAGGCGCAAAAATAAAAAGTTAAACTGTATTTTATACTGAGGATAGAAAGAAAACGAAAGACCATTTAAATATGGCCCAAAGATTGAATTATTCTCTCTGCCTGGATTTCTGTCTGGCATGGGACTCTTAAGGATGGTTCTCTGCTGCTTGGGGCACAATAATGAGAAGGGCTCTGGCATTCTGCTGGGATTTTATTTGCTGCTGACAATCCAGAAGAAGGTCAGCAGCCTGCTTGCCTGACGTTATTCTGTCACTTGAATGTTTTCTTCTGATTAATAACTCTTTTCAGAACACGATCAGGATGCCAAGCCCCCAGTAGGGGCAAAGGAATCCCTGTCCTCCAGGACCCATTGCCAGCTGCCACTTCAAGTGGCAGCTGGATTTTTTTTTTTAGATGCAGTCTCAAATACTTACTGGATTTTTTTACTGGAAGTAACAGAGGGTAGCTCTAGGAATCTACCTTTTGCCACTTCCAGTAGAATTTCTGGTAAGTACACGAGGCTGCATTTTTAAAACAACAACAAAAAGTCTCCTGCAATGCTGCCCCCTCTGGCCACTTTCCTGCCAGTTGCCTGGAAACCTTAGAATTTGAAGAGACTGCTACACAAATCACCATATGACAAAAGTGCCAAATTACACGATCGAAACCATCAGTTGAACAACACATTCATCTGAATGCACTTTTAAATGCTGAGGGTCCATCAAGGTGGTGTTCCCAATGGAATGCAAGAATTTAGAAAGTCTATGTTTTGCCTTGTATGGGCAGAGCTACAAATTCTCCCTAATTTTAAGAACAGGTGCATGGATCTCGTGCACTGAGGACTGATTTCACCTATTGATGTCACCACCACATTTTACTCCTAGAAACAATAACATAGAAGTCTGCAACTTTCACAGAATTCCTTTGAGTCCCCTTGTAACTGTTAGACAAATGCCCAGCAGATGGAAATCATGCTCTTAATAGCTTTTTTTGAATTTCCACTTCCCTGTTTGATCCTTGGCATCCAAATATCCTGCCAAATGTAGGCTAATGAGAGATTTCCCAGTTTTCTATGCTTGCTTGAATTCTGTAGGTAAGGGGTTGTAAACCATAAAATCATTATTTAATGAGTTATGTCTGCCTTCATCAAGGGCTTTTAAAAGCCTCAGTAGTGATGAGCCCATAGAGACACATGTCAGTGATGACCCAGAAACTCCCCTAACATTTGCAAGATTACATAGCTGATCAGTCTGTCTCCAGAGAGTACTTTAATATTTAGTTCCTCCAGCAAGATGGATTTCAGCAGCATCCCCAACAGACTTTGCACCAGCTCTATTATTGCTGCCCTGGAGGGGAAAAAATCGTATCTACTGAAATCAAACCCTCACTCAGGATGTACTTAATCACCAAGATACTTACGTCTCATCCTTTTGGAAAGTAAATGGGAAGGTGTGGAGGGTCAATTCAGGAAGAGAAGCAAAATGGGAGAGAGAAATATCATACTCGGCTTGTCTTGACAAGAAGGTCCAGTTAGTTCAGCAACAGAAGAAAGTTCAGGAGTAGAACCAGCTACAGTACTGAAGGCTTTGGGTGCCTCCTTCTTATGACGAGTGCACTTGGCTGAATTTGTTGCAAACTAGGATCTGAGACGCTTTGGGACAAATCTTGCCCATGGATGAAATTAGGGTTGTAAACTGATAGGCGCAACGTTAGTATCTGAGACCTCATAGGTGAAAGGGTCAGTATCTGAACTGCCACAGAACACTTCAAACTTTGTAGAAAGGTACCAGAGAAGAACATCTAAGTGATGTAATGGAGAAAGGAGATGAGTACAATGGCAGGGGGTTGAATTAACATGGGCGAGAAGCATGATTCAGACCTGTTATAGTGATCAGGAGATAGGCTGATGGTCCTTCCTAGGTACTTGATTGCGTTACCATGAAAGTCTACATTGTGAGGGAAATTCTAAGAGCTTTGGTTATTATCCTTAAAGCTCATGGCTAAGGTGTGAAGAGATTTGGAGGACCACACAAAAGTTCCTTGGTTAATGCACCCTTGGAGTTCTCAGGCAACCAAGCTACTTCATTTTTAAACATCTGGAGAAATATATGCCTTCATGGAGAGACCCGGGCTTGATAACAGAATGGACGGATTCATCCACGCTCCTGGCTTCAGAAGGCCAGAGAATATCAAGGTGCAAAAGAAAGAAAGAAAGAGAAAGAAAGAAAGAAACTGAGGGCAACAAACTGATACAGCTGCATAGATCCTGTGGCAGCCATTTCCTTTGTAACTAATGAAGTAACACTATGCACAAAATGTTTACTGCATACTAATTATTAGAATTTACTATCTGGCCATTTGCAATACAATACAAATCAACATCAACCACATAGATATGTAAAAATAAACATAAAGATAGATGAATAAAATATAAGATGTATAAGAAATATAAAAAATATACAATCTACCATCATCTAACTTGTTGCATATAATACATATAATAAAGGATTTTTAAAAATTAAAAATTATGCCGCTTCAGTGAAATGTAATCTAGAATGCACTAATTAAAATTACAATCTATCACCTCAGCATCAATATGAGAGATCCAAATAGACCACAATTTAATTGCTTGAGAACAAAATTTGGCAACTTTCTGAGTAATCTCTGTATTTGTATCAGAGAGAAGCATATTAATAATCCCAGATTCGGGACTTCCAGTTTATGGCGACACGCAGGCAGACGCATCTCCCGGACGTCCCGGGGATGCAAACTGCACACCAGTGTGTAGGAGGGGGTGACGGGTTGCGACCCCCCCGGAGCCTTGGCAAAAGGCTCCTAGCCAGGGGGCTTTTGAGGGGCGACCTCTTTGATGACACGATGCCAGAGAATTGAAGCACTCCTCTGCCCCGAAGGTCCTCCCGCTGAGTGACCATATGGTATGAGTGCTGCTGACCGGGACAAGCGTTGGAGATCGGGCAACCCCCCCCCCGATGCCGAGCAAGGCCGTTTGGCCAACAACGAACTGTAAGTTGGGTTGAAGCGAGTATGAAGAATTAAAAAGAAAGCTGCCCCCTTAAAGAGCAATACGAAGCGAGCGGGGGAGAGGCCCCTCCCATACGCATGAACGAAAACATGGAATAAAGAGAGGGAGTGGAAAAATTAAGCGTTTGAAACTGTTTTCAGAGACTTACCAGAGTGCAGATAAGCATTTGGGTGAATATCAGAGACTTTAGCAACTTTTCAATAATTAAACAAGTCCAAAAAGATGGCGGGGAAGAAACCGGAGAAAGAAAAACTTTTGAAAGCAAAACTAGTGGGTAGTCCTCGAATGGAAGAGACTACTGAGCTTTCAAGAATGTTGGCAGATTCCTTGCGCCCTCTGCTGGATGAGATGACCAGTATTAAGCAACAACTGTCAGTAATTGGTCAGAGTTTGGCTTCACAGCAGCTGCAATTGACTCAATCCTTAAAAGCAACGAAGCAAATGGGGGAGAAGGTGAAGGAAATGGTCACCAATACTAAAAAAGAAAAAGGTGCAAAAGCTGAAAATGAAGCAAGCCACAGAAGAGTCACAACTTTTGCAGTTGCAAATGGAGAAAGCTAATGTGGTCCTATGATTTCAAGGGGTCCCGGAAATTAAAGGAGAGAATCTGAAGCAACGACTGAGTGAAGCAATAGCCCCAATGACAGATTTGACAGCAGAATACCTCTACAGCGAGATAGATGTGGTCTACAGGTCCTATTCCTCATACATCAAGAAAATAATCTGCCTGGGGAAATAGTAGTCAGATTCTCAAAGAGACATGTGAGAGACTCTATTTTGAAAGCAACTTCAGGAAATCCCTTGAAAATTGGGGACAACAACATCAGGATTTTAAAAGACATTCCATTTGACATAAGAAAGAAGAGAAAGAATTATAAAGAGCTAATCCAATTTTTACAAACAAATGGCATCAGTTATAGATGGTTAATCCCAGAAGGTGTCATTTTCAAACTACACGATAAAAAAGAAAATATTGACTCTGTTCTTAAGGCACGTGAATTTCTGTGAACACAGCTCGGGGAACCAGCTGAGGATGAGAAGGAAGAAGAAGAAAGCAAATCCAATGGCGAGTTAGGCTCGGGGTCTTCGGACGAGGACTCACCCTCTGAAAAGGGGGCGGCTGCCCCCAAAACTACATATAAATTGAGGACTAGAAAAGAGTGGCTGAAGGACTCTGATTTCTGCCTGAAAACTCTGAAATGATTTTGGGATGCTCGGGGGGTTAAATGAATAGTTAAAAGATAATTAACCTAGCATAGCCGACTATGTTCATTGTTTTAATAGCTTTTTAAAACTAACATTGAGTTAAGATGATGTATTGATCTCCTACTCTTGGGTTTTTAGTTATTAGTGGGTCTTTTTTCTTTCTCCCTTAGATGTAGTTCCCCTCCCTATATTTTCAGTTGTAGTTTGTTGTTTACAAAAAACCAATAAAAATTCCCCTCAGGGGATCAAAAAAATAATAATAATCCCAGATTCAGGGGTAGCTGAGCAATGTTTGAGTAGTGGAAGAATAAAAACAGTGCAAATCTCATTATAAAAGGAGCAGCAGAGAAAAACATGTGCCAACTTCTCTATCTCACATCCATTACAAGGACAAAGTCTCTCCTCCCATGGAAGTCTGTGATATTTGCCGTCTAGAACTGCAGATGGTAGAGCAGAAAGTCTAGCTAGAGTAAAAGATCTTCTATGACTGAGATTACCAAAATGGTACAAATAAGAGGCCGGACTAAGAAGATAGCATTTATGGAATGCAACTATAAAACTGGGCACTCTTGAAATATCAGACAGGCGTTCAATATAATCTACTCTCTGCCTCAAGGATCATCTAGCTAGGTCACCGCTCATCTGAAGGAGAGCTGAGGGGGAGAATTCAAGATGCATGATATTGGCTTGAACTGCTTTGAGCCAGCTAGATTGGGAGTCATCAACCAACATTAAAGGGAGAAGGCCTTGAGGATTTAAATTTATATTAAACCAAAGAAAAAGTGAAGTACTATTCTAGCAGCTACCTTTGCTAACTCTGTTTCCAGGCGTATCACCACATTTGAAACACTATTAGGAACTTGCACGATTGCCCTCAGAAATTTTGACTGAACCCATTCAAGAGGAGTAAAACAAGATACAGGTGGACCAAGAAATGTCCCATAAAGTAGCTGAGGTAAGGTTATTGCTTTAAAGAGCTTAAGAGCAGCAGGTGAGAAGTTACCCCCCTTAGATCTAAGGAAATTGATGGTACCGAGGGCTGACCTTTCCCCTTTATCTGGCACATAGTTGCTATGGGATAATTTCCCACCATTTGCTTGCACAACCATCCCTAAATATCTATAGGAGTTCACTTGTTCCAATCTTTGGCCATTTACTGACCAATTCCTTAGCTTAGGGCACTTACCAAAAGACATTACCTTGGTTTTGAGGTGATTTATCACAGGCTGCTGGGAGTCACAGTAAAGAGCAAGGTTACAGAGAGCTCTTCTTAGCCCAACTGGGGTTCTAAAAAGTAAAACTGCATCATCTGCGTAAAGTAGAATTGAAATATGATGGGCCAGTTTGCGAGGATGCTGGTACACTGCACTGAATAACCTAACCATATTGTTTATGTAAAATATAAAGAGCAGCGGAGCAAGAAGGCAGCCTTGTCTACCTCCCTTCATGGTTTTAATAGGTTTTGTAAGATGGCCTAATTTATTGTATTTAACCCTGAGGGAGGTATGCAAATGTTGTTGTTTTTTAATTTGATTTTTTATTGAAATTTTATAAATTTACATTCAGAACACCAATCAATACATTTCAGTAAGAGTGCGTTGACATAAACAGTGGGTACATAGGAGGATTAAATCACAGCCCATAGGTGATACCATACAGTGAGAGTGTGTTGACACAAACCCTTAGATACCATTGTAACATAGATCTATAATTGAGCACTGTATCACAGACATCATTGTAGTATTAGGTCAAAAGAGAATAGTGAACTATGGGTCCCATTATAAATAGGTGTATCAGAACTAGTTATGAGGAATAGCCATTTGTGAAATATCGGGTTGGCCAGGATTATATTCTGAGTTCTCATAAAGGAGAAGCCAGGTTTACTCAAATTTGGAGTGGTGTGTTGCAGTTGTTTCAGACTTGTGAAGCGAGTCTGTAATTTTTGCTATTATATAGTGTTCCCACAGTTTGTCATGCCACCCAGAGACTAATGGAGCGAAGGGAGATTTCCATGCTGCCGCAATTGTCAAGCACGCAGTAGCCAGAAGAGTTGCTAGTATTGTTTTCCTGTCATCATCGATTGAGTCGTCCCAGTGATTGAAGGGGTTATTTATTGCTGTGATATCTCTAATCTGTTCTCCTACTTCCCTCCAAAACCGTGCAATCTTGGGGCAGCTCCACCAGCAGTGCAGGTATGAGGCCTCATGCCCACATGCTTTCCAGTATAAGGGGCTGTTGTTTGGATCTATTTTATGGAGTTGTTGAGGTGTCAGGTACCACCTGGTCATGCATTTGAAAAATTAAAGCTGTATGTTATATACACTGGAGGTATTTGCCGGTGAGACCCAGATAGCTTCCCAGTCCAACTCCTGCCATCGCACATTTAGGTCTGCCTCCCACCTGTTTTGATAATTAAATTTAGAGTTAGAATTTATCATAATTACTATGTTATATAGCTTTGAAAGTAAGCCTTTCGCAGAGTTGGGGAAAGATACGACAACCCTCTCAAAGTTGGTGAGTTGCCTGTGAAAAGTTCCCAGATCTGCTAAACATTCCGTGAGGGTTCTTAACTGGATGTATTGATGCCACGCTTTTGGCCTGCCTAATTTTTTATCAAAATACTGTTTTTCTTGGATTTTACCCTTGTGTACCAGGTCGCATGGATGTCCTAGCTTTGCCACCTTCCACTCCTCAAACATATTTGGAATATTGCCTGGATGAAACAAATCTTGATAGGAGTAGGTAGATACTTGAGAAATTCCTGGGGGAATGAGTTTGTTTTTAAAAAGCTCCCACGTTTTGAGTGCTGTTGACAAGAACGCATTTTTATTTACAGTTTTCAGCCTTCAAGTGGGACTTATCCAGAGGATTTCCTGCAAGCTAAAGGGGGCTGTATAGAGTCTTTCTATATTCATCCAGTGCTTTTGACTGTCATCATATTGCATTTGTACCACTTGTGCGAGAATCGCTGCTTGGTGGTATGCTTGTAGCAGGGGAAAGGCGAGACCCCCCTATCTTGCAGCTTTATGCAAGATGCCATTGTTAATCCTTGTTCTTTTTCCATCCCAAAGAAAGGAATATAAGGTTGCTTGCCAGGAGTAGAGTTCCCTTTTGGTGATAAAAATGGGCAGAGTCCGAAAAAGGTATATGTACTTAGGGATTATTATACTTTTAATCAGGTGGAGCCTGTCAGGGAGGGAGTGTTGTGAGGTTTTCCAATTAGTAATGTCAGATTTAACATTTAGCTGCAGTTTATGAAAGTTGGCATTAGATAAGTCTTTTAGGTCAATTGGAATGTGGACTCCCAAGTACCTCCAGGCTTTTTTTATCCACCAAAAAGGTTGTTGCTGTTGTATTTCATATTCTGTCTCTCTTTTGGTAAGAATCAGATATATTTCCGATTTGTTGTAATTTATTCTCAGACCGGAGATCATTCCAAATGTGTCCAGTTCATGGATGATCGGGGGCAGAGAGTCCACGGGATCTGATATATATAGCATAAGATCATCTGCATACAAGGTCATTTTATGTTCCTGGGCGTTTATGGTTATTCCTTTGAAATCTGAGTTGCGTCTGAATCTCTCTGCTAGAGGCTCAATTGCCAGGGCAAATATTAGTCGGGAGAGTGGACAGCCTTGCCTAGTCCCTCTCAAGAGATCAAAGCAGTTGCAGTGGGTCCCATGTACCCTTATCCTTGCCTTGTTGTGTTTATGTACAATGGTTCCACTGAATCAAACACCTTTTCAAAGTCTAAGGCTAGGATAAGTGTGTCTCCTCTAGCTTTCTTCCCATATATGATGATATCAAGTGTCCTTCGGATGTTATCTGTGATTTGGCGGCCAGGTACAAATCCCGTCTGATCAGGGTTAATATAACATGCAATGAAGTTTTTTATTCTGTTCACCAGGATCGTAGTGAAAATTTTATTGTCGTGATTTAGCAGGGTTATTGGTCTATACGACGCTGGATTTGTCGGGTCTTTGTTCTCCTTGTAGATCACTGTGATGGTTGCCTCGGACCAAGAGGCAGGTGCAATCCCTCTTATAAGAATGCCATTACAGGTACTGAGGAAGTGCTCTTCTAAAAACTCGTTGAATGTTTTGTAGAACTTCGAAGAGGCCGTCTGGACCTGTTGCCTTGTTATTTTTGAGATGCTTTAATGTGTTCTGGGGTATGCAAGTGTAATGACTGAATTTTTTAAAAGGAGCCTTTTATTGATAGAGGATGCTCCCAACTTAACCCACAGTTTGTCTCTGGAAGTGGAGTCAAACGCAGCCTTAAGGTCCACAAAGGCCGCATATAGGGAGGAAATCCCTTTTGAACAGTACTTTTCAATAAGATGTTGGAGAACTAAACAATGGCCTGTGGTACACCTACGCTCCATAAAGCCTGCTTGTTCTATCACAATGATAGAACTAGTACTATCACATAGCATATGAGATTCCAACAATATAAATTTTACAAACAATTAATCAACGGTATAGGCCCCCAATTATTCAAAACTATAACATTTCACAAGGAAGGAACAATGAATGGTTAACACCTATTCAGTGGTCATTTCCTGCAGGAGCGCACAGGAGCGGAGCTCCGGCAGTAAAGAGCCCAGAGGGCGGGCACATGCAACAAACCCCACCCTCTGCTCCCAGCAGCCCTCAGTCAGAGCAAGAAGCAGCCAGGTAAGTTGCAGAGCTCCCACACACACCCCAGTCCAAAACAGTCCAGTGGCACCTTTAAGACCAAGTTTTATGCAGGTACAAGCTCTCCCTCCTCTGTGAGGACAGATCTGCACATTCCCCCTCCCCAATAGTTAGCAATCCAAAACAGTCCAGTGGAGCCTAAGTGGTGGGTGTTGCCTTCTGACACACTTCCGGTGATGTCAGGGGGTGTGGCATATGCAAATAAGTTATGCTAATGAGTTATGCTAATGAGCTCCTGCACCTCTTTTTCTATGAAATGACCCCTGCACCTATTCCAAAGTTTGTAAAAGCAGCCAAAAAGGGGTTGTTGTTGTTTTGGAGTTGCTCCCAGTATTTAACCATGGACAGTGTAGTCCAATTAGGACATTTCACTAGACAATGGAGATGCTATCAGCAACAACTTGTGTCCAAGATTTTCTTCATGTTTCATAGCCTTCTTCCAGGACACAAACTATCAATGTAACCAATGCTCAAGAGTAATTATTTTGATAAGCAGCAAAAATGCTGTCTGTTCTCTCATTTGGCAAATAGAACACTGGAGTACCTATGGAGCTTTGCATCAAATTGACAATGGATGTAACCGGATGAAAGATAAACATCAGATATGAAGAAATGAGGGTATGCCCAATAGTTTGCTAGGAGCCATACAGTGTAGCCCTCAGTATAATGGAATTCCATGCTATTAAAGAATATTGATCATTCACAGGAGATGTTTCTTAACAGCTTGGAGCACATCATTAGCACTGCATAGGGTTTGCTAAAATAGTTCTGGAACCCATAAAAAATGACCAGGAAAATGTCTGTAGCGTGACTGCTGCTGAAAGTGTTGTATTGTCATTCCCCAATGTACAGTTGTCTGATTGACTGACTGTCATTAATGCAAAGCAGAATTGGGAAAAGGCCTGTCTTAGAATACAGAAACTGAAACTGCCAGCTCAAGCCTAATACATCCATTAGTGGGCAAAAGATTGTCATGAGCTTGCCCCTCGGAGGTTCACTCTCGGAAAAATAAGCTGCCAGTTCTACTATTACTGACAGCTTTAAAAATATTTTTGCAAATCAAAAGATAAATCTTGCCAGGGTCAAGGGCTATTACCTTGTATCCTAGCAAGGGTGCAATTATCTTGCAAGATGAAAATGTGATCACCAGGTTAAAGGGATTGATGGATTATCTCACCACAATTTTTGTAGAAAGATTATTCAAAATAAAGGGCAGCCTTAGCGTGAAGTAGCATATAATAGTTACTTTGGCCAAATTCCAGAAAGCAAAACATTTTCCTGCTTAACTATCTCCATCTCCAGTAGTTTAAGAGCTTAAAAAGGAAATGGAGTAACAATATAGGTGGTCTTTGAAAAAGATGTTAAAGGAGAGGTAAAAGGAATGCATATATTAAGAGGCAGCAAACTCAGTGTTAGGAATAACCATAGAAAGCAAATGTAAAGGAGACAGTGGCAAGAAAACTGGAGGCCAAATCAGAAGGTTTGATTAGGAAGTGTATAAGGAATAAAAAAGAAAAGTGAGAATGAGCAAGAGCCCAAAGAGCCTTGAAAGTAAGACACAGAAGGCTGATTAATACAAATAAGAAGTAAAGTGTCGAGTCACAGCCAGTGTTCCCTCTAAGCTGAGTTAGCATGAGCTAGCTCACAGCTTTTTTAGTCTCCAGCTCACACATTTTTGTCTTAGCTCAGGAAAGATGGCTCCAGAGCAAACTAATTTATGCAGTAGCCAAATCACAGTAGCTCACAAATTAGATTTTTTCTCATAGGACTCCACAGCTTATAGGGTGCATTGGTCACAACCCAGTCTTTCATGGTGTCCTCTACCCAGAGGTCATTTCAGGGGGGGGGATCGCAGGGGATCACAGTTCCCCCAGGTGAGGTACAGGGGGCGGGGCACATGACGAAGCCCCGCCCCCTGCTTCCGGCCGCCCCGCTTCCGGCCTTCATTCAGCCAGGAGGAGGCAGGAGAAGAGGGAGGGTAAGTTGCTTCCTCCCTGCCTCTCCCCACCCCTGCCTGCCTGCCTGGGGCCAGGGAGGGCCTTCGCGGGGCTTCTTTGCACTCCCACCGGCCTTGCAGGTCCACCGCCGGGCCCCTCATGGGGCTCGGTAGTGGAGCTGCAAGGCCGGCAGCAGCGGCCGGGACCATTGGGGGCGGGGTGTGTGGCCTTATGACACACTTCCAGTGATGTCAGGGGGTGTGGCATATGCTAATGAGTTATGCTAATGAGTTCCCCTAGCTCTTTTTCTACGAAACGACCCCTGCCTCTACCCAAGTACTGACCCTGCTTAGCTTCCAAGCTCTGATGAGATCAGGCTAGTCTGGGCAATAGGGCTGCTATCAGTGTTCCCTCTAAGCTGAGTTAGTGTGAGCTAGTTCACAGTTTTTAAGCCTCCAGCTCACACATTTTTGTCTTAGCTCAGGAAGGACGGCTCCTGAGCAAACTAATTTATGCAGTAGCCAAATTGCTCACTCACAACTTTAATGCCAGTAGCTCACGAAGTAGAATTTTTGCTCACAATACTCCACAGCTTAGAGGGAGCATTGGCAGCTATATGAACAAAAAAAGGGAAAGAAAAAAGGAAGGAAAATGGAAGGAAAAAATAGTAAAAACCACCCAACCTTAAAGAAAAGGACGCTGTTAGTTATACCTCCATGCTTGAGAGGAGACAAATGGAATGTAACAACAGGGTCTCAGTTAATCATTTTTAGCACTTCACAGTAAAGAAGGATACATCAGTCTCCAATTTTGACGTATTTATTTGTTTCTCTGTGTTTTCCCCTCCGGAACGGATCCAAACGAATGGGGCCATGTAGACTTAGCTTGTTATTCTTGTTTGGTTTTTGCATCTGTTAAAACATCTTCATTATGTTAAATGGTAACCATATAAACTAAGCTTGTTATTCCTGAATCTGATAAATATCTTCATTATGTTGCATGCTAATTTACTGCCCACACTCTGCCTATATGTATGGACTGGTGAATTCCATTTCATTGTCTCTGAGGAAGCATGTGTGCACACGAAAGCACATACATTGAATAAAACTTTGTTAGTCTTAAAGGCACCAGTGGACTCAGACTTTGTTATGCTGCTTGAGACTAGCACAGCTACCCACCTGAATCTGTTGTTGTTCAGTCGCACAGTTGAGTCCGACTCTTCGCGACCCCATGGACCAGATCACGCCAGGCCTTCCTGTCTTCCACCGTCCTCTGAAGTTTGCTCAACTTCATGTTCGTTGCATCTATCACACTGTCTAACCTGAATCTATCCCCAGATAATACTGTGCAAGATGGGTTTTTCTTTTGTGAGGCTACTGCAATGAGCAGTTGCTTTTTGTTTCTTTACCTTCGCAACTTTTGTTCAGAGTTACCTGGGAAACAAAATATGTATGCAAGGAGGGCTGGGAGAGAGCCAGTTTTTGACTGGGAGACTTTTTTGGGAGCTTAAAGGCAGGTAAAAATGACATTTCTAAATGGGGAAGCTCTGGGAGGTCGAGCTAAGCAGACAAGGTATAAGGAATTAACTGGTTGTGATGGCTGCATTCAGATGTGGCAACTGCAAACAAATCCTAGCTTCGTCATAACAGACACACACCAGCTTGTTATCAGACCCATATGTACCTTCCTCTTCTCACAAATGGAGAACAACGAAAGGCTTCTTAGTTCCTTCAGTCAAACTTCGGTTTGCCACAATATCCAAATGCAGCCACCTGGGGAAACTGCAGTTTGCTTCATCCCCACAATCAGGAATCTTAAACTATTTAAAAAGAATGCCAATTGGAGAAGAGGAATCATTACAATTTCTCTAGGAGCCCCATGATGGCTCTATCCACCTCCCTCTCTCAGAGGCAAGATTTTCCCTCTGTTTTTCTTTCCCAAGTAATTTGTTTTTTGCTTTGCTGGAGAACTCTGGCTGTTCCACCCTGTCACAGTACGATATTTTGGCTGTTAGCTCAGCCCACTTTAACTTAGACAACTTAAATGGCACTCTAGACATTTTGAAATTCAAAAATAACAAAATATATTATTTAACATAGACAGGAAAGGTCATGTGAAATCAGGGGCTGAAATTTCTGATGTAAAACCAGTACATGCACAGACTGTAGCTAATGAGAGTTTCGTAAGCTAGTCACAGTTACTTAAATCATTACGTTGAGAGGCTTTTGTTCCATTGTTTCCCCAAACATTTCAGTACACTTTCTTTGCGTGTTCTCTAACTGTTTTGCTTTCCAGAAGGCTGGTATACTCTTTCCAGTACCCAAACCCCTTCTCTTGAAACACCAGTACTCATCTTGAGTTTTTAACTAACTCTTAAGGTCTCTAAAGGCAGTTTCTAACCACACCTGACCAAGGATCTCTGCATTCTTTAGCGCTAACTCCCTGTTCAACTAGGTAGGGAAGTTTCTTCTCTCTCTAGAGGATCTGTCCCCTTTCCTTGGCCCAAATGGGAGTCTTCACCTACTTCCCAAACTTCCTTGTCAATTTCCCCCCAGTTGTCCTGTCTGTGTTAAACTGCTCTTGGTTAAGGCTGAAATCAGACTGTCAGTACTCAACTCAGTCAAGGAAGAAATCTGACTGACGGTCTCCTCAGCATGCAGCTCTCAAGTCTTTCTCTGCTCAGCTGATGCTAATCAATCAGATTGCTTGGAATAGCCTGTCACTCAAGGTTCTCTGTTTCCGTGAAGAATTAACCCTTCACAGTCCTACAGCTTTTTGTACATCACTTCTAAGCTTCTTAAAAGTGCAGTCCTTCACAAGCTCAAATTCAAGAGTCACAACAAACTGGAGTTTGAATAAAGACTTCTGAAACTAGGAAGCTGTCAATTGTGCATCACACAGGATGGGATGAGAGAAGCAGTGAATGAAAGACAAGCCTGTCATGTCTGTCCTGAAACAACTGTTGCGTCATAAAAGATCAATGCCATTTTTGCTTCCATTAGCGGAAGTTAGACCAATATATTGTTGCTCCATCCAGAGGCCACTGAAAATTTCCACGCCTTGGCCATTGGCTGGAACTCATACAAGGTCTTCACACTAGCACTGGTAATAGTCATCTAAAGTATTTAGTACTAGCATGAAAAGGCAACATGAGGTAAAGAGGTTATATTAGGCTGGTGAGATGCTGCTTGGAATTATTTTTTAATGACCGCCCCCTAAAATGTATAAAATGGCCCTAAATGTATGTATGTTTGAAGGATGGTAACATGGGCCCAGCATGCAGGATCCTGCTGTTATTGCCCAACAAAGGCAACAGAGAGCAGGAAGGGCAAGAGGGCAAAAATATACTCTGTCACCAAGGGCCCACAAAAACTTGAAGTGGGCTCTGCTTAATGTGACAGTGAGTCTGGATCCTAAAGTTCTGAGTTGGCCCCTAGGTCCGAAGAAATTTTGTCAAGGCCTGGTGTAAGGACTATGCTTTGGGGACCAGCACAAGTGATCTTCAGGGGTCCCCAACCTTTTTGATCCTCTGCATACCTCTGGAGTTCTGACACAGGGTGGTGGACACAACCACAAAATTACCGACGGAGGTGGAGGAGCCAATGACAAAATGGCTGCCACAAGAGGAGGAGCCAACCACAAAATGTCAGGGTCATGCATAACTCTAATATTAACTTTTTCGGGCAGAAGCTCTGTTTCCCAGGAATGAATGAAATATTGGTTAAAAATATTTCTTGCATAACACACAGCTTGTAGTGGCAGCTGCTTTTAAAGCACCTTTAAAAAAATCTGCACAGCCAATCAGATCTCCAATGGCCAATCAGAAGCCCTGCTGGGCAACAGTCCAAACTGGCCCCTGCCCACCTCTGCTCCTGGGCCTTCTGGAGGAAACGGTGGGCTGGATCCCAGACTAATTTTACTGCCAATGGAAGAGGTGCAATTTCCACCAATTCCACCTTTCTACTGCAGACCGCCCATCTGCACCTTATGACATTCCTGAAACTCACAGTCCCCCAGGAACAGCATTCCTGTGGCAGGAAAGTTCTGTTCTGTTGATGGAAGGGCCTTAGGCTAGTGGAAAATGTAGTCTGGATCCAACCCAGTTTGCTGAAGGCAATTTTTCTGAACCAGCAGGGCTTCTTGGCTTCTTAAGGAATGTTGACAACATAAGATTTCAAAAGAAATAGAAATATTTAACTACTTATATACCCAACTAACACAATGCAACAGTTTCTACACCACTACAAAGCTATACAGATTATGAAGATCAGTCTGAAATCTTAGACTGATGTAATGCAATTCAATTAAAGAAAAGTACAAAAAGCAAAAGTCTCTCCTTCATTGTCCTGCCTTAATAATACAAGTAGAGAGATCATGAGCTATACTAGATACAATCACGTCTACTTTTAGAATTCCTTCAGGAGGGCTGTTGTTTATCTTAAACTTGACTGAAAAGTGGGCTGTTGAATTGTGATGAATGTGCTGTCTGTACTTTGTACCTGCTGATCTTTGACATGGTACCTCTGAGTGCCAGCAAAAAATTAAAACCAAAAGATGAAGAAAGTACTTTGTAAACAATATTCCAATTGTTTATAGAACTTCTCTAAAATGAGAGCAGGTGAAACTTCATTGGGTTTACCTCTTTAGCTGCCAGTAGATGGCAATATTGCTCTAGTCAATTCCCTGAGCAGGTAAAGGAAATACTCTTTTCTTTGAGGATATCCCTTTAAGTTAGAGCATTCTCTAGACTCTGATGTCAAACTTTTTGCCCTTGATTTCACCTTGCAGAACTACCGAACCTTCCCCCACTATGCTGAATTAAAAAACAAACAAACCCTGAAATGTATTACTTACTACTGATGGCATGCTTTAAGTTATTTTTAAAATATGAATACAGTTTTGTTGAGACAACTCACAGATTTGTAGAAAGAATGTAGCCAAAATGCACACACGCACAGACTCAGGCAATATGTCCAACCATCCCAGTTGTTCAACACCAATTATCAGTATCGAAACAGCTTGAACACATCCAGTTGCAGGAAAAAGACTACTAAGCATCTGCAGTTACCAAATGCTTGCTTGCAGCTACCCTCCCACCATGTCTGCTACTGCCATTACTTCCAACTTAAAAAGCACAGTGCTAAAAGGGGGAGAAATGTCATTTTTGTGTTGAGAGAGACTAGGCTTGCCAAGTCCCCACGGGGGGCAGGGAAACCCCCGCCCAAGAGGCCCGTTACCCGCCGTCGGTGGATCAGGCCCTGGGGGGAACCCCACCCCCAAAGCACGTGACATGCCCGGTGGCAGCACGTCACCCGGAGGTGATGTGATTGCATCAGGCACGTTGGGGGTGGGGCCACAATAATCCGAGGGAAAACTCTATTCTGGGAGTCCATATGCACGTGCACGATTCAGCTGATGAAGTGAGCCCTGACTGATGAAAGCTCATACTGGAATAACTTTTGTTAGTCTTTAAGGTGCCAGTGGACTTTTTGTATATCTTTTTGTCTTTCTGAGTGGTGGTGCAGGCGGGGGAGCGGTGGCGCAGGCAGTTAAACGCCGGCCGGTAACAACTAGGAACAGCCACTATGGCTGTTCGAGAATCCACCACGGCCGGGGTGAGCTCCTGGCCCGAGTCCCAGCTCCCGCCCACCCAGCGGCCCGAAAGCAATTAAAAATCAAGCGAGTAGGCAAATGGCTACCCACCCTTAGATGGGTGGGGGGGCACCCTCCTCCTCCAGCGAGGTGCGTGGTGGTGGCGCCAGCGGCGGCAACATCGGCAAGAACATCAGCGGCGGCAGAGCCTGGATGGCGAGGAGTGTAGGAGGCGAGAACTGGCAGAGCGATCCCTGGCGGCCGTCGCAACATCAAGCAGCAGACGATTGCGGCGGAGACCAAGAAGACGCACGATGACGTGCATTGTGGGTGCGGCGGAGCCGAATAGGACTGAGCCGAGGCCGGAAGCAAGCATGGGGCGTGCGCCAGAAACGGTCCCACCAATGAAGCAGTCGGCCCAGGGAGATGCCAGAGACCGCCGGGAGAAGGAAGAAAAAAAAAAAGCCGAGCCAGAAAGCTACAACAGGCCCACCACTAGGGTGCAGGTAGGAAATCCCCACCCCTATATCATGTGGCCTTAGTTAGGGATTGAATAGTTCTTAGAACATACCCTGTAAACCGCCCAGAGACCTTTCGGCATTAGGGCGGTATAGTAAGTCGAAACAATAAATAAATAAATAAATAAAAGCAGCCACAAGCCACAACACAGAATTAAATGCAGCTTGTCTACCAAGGCACAATGAAGCCATGGCTCCCCAGCACAAGTGGCTACTGCACATGCACAAAGCTGTTCCTCACAGTGTTCAAACCAAATGGCAACACCATGGCAATCTGGCCTGAGGGCTCAAATGGCACGTAAGTCAGTAGTTTGATCCAGATAAGCTCCCCTGGCCATTGTGTTCCCTTCAAAGTCAATTATGTGCTCCAAACATAACACCCGGAATTTAATATAAAAACAAATAAAAAACAGGAAACAAATTTGCATATACAAGAAGAAGACACACTATGTCAAATAAAATGAAATGGAATGCCAAACATGTTTTGGCACAGAGCCTTCACTGGTGGCTTATGATTATGATCAGTACACTTATGACCATAATTAGCATGATCATATCAAACTCACACTATGAAAGACATTAGAAATCACAAGAATCAGCAAAATAACAAAAATAATTACTTGGAGTGTATTATATATTCCTTATATAAAATCAGGCTTCGAATATTTCCACATCTGGGAGTAGCAACATCAATATATGTAATATTAACAACGTCAATACATGTGTATGAGTGTCTCACTGAGCTAATATCTTTTATGGTGTAAGTTAGATATGCTCGTGCTGATTATGGTCATAAGCCACTGATGAACGCTGTGTGCCAAGATGTGATTGGCATTCTGCTTTATTTTGTTTGGCATTTTTTAAAAAATAAAATAACCTCTTTCAAACACACACGCACAGACACCAGAGAAAAAGAACAAGGAGGGGGACTCAAAATCCAGTAATTAAATAGAAAAGAAAAAGAAAAAAGTGCACATAAAGCAGGGACAAAAATATAACTGTGGTAGCAGATCTACAGGTAAGTTTCTATGAGAGAGTTCCACATATCTAAAAATAAGTCCATATACAATTGCTGTCTATATGCTGTGAGTTCAAATATTGATAGAGTTCTTAAGGTCCTCAATCCACTGATTTACCAGAGGTGGAATTTTCTCTTTCCAGTGTTGTAATGCAAACCTTTTAGCTGTAGTAAAGGCAAGGAGGTCCATTTTGTGACCATCCTTTAGCCTCCAAGAGACAGGCATTTAGTTTAAACATACATAAGCATCCTCAAAATCATTGAACATTCTAGTACAAAATGATATGAGTAATACCTTCTTCCCAGAAACACTGAATAACTGGACAAGCCCAAAGCAAATGTTTAAGGCACGTGTACTTTGAGCTATACCGCCAACAGTGAGACACTTTACTCCAGTGTCAAACATGCAACCCATGGGATGGATCAGGCCCCCAGAGGGCTTCTATCATGCCCGCAGTGGAACTGGCTGTCATAATAATAACCTCTTTCAAACACACACGCACAGACACCAGAAAAAAAGAACAAGGAGGGGGACTCAAAATCCAGTAATTAAATAGAAAAGAAAAAGAAAAAAGTGCACATAAAGCAGAGACAAAAATATAACTGTGGTAGCAGATCTACAGGTAAGTTTCTATGAGAGAGTTCCACATATCTAAAAATAAGTCCATATACAATTGCTGTCTATATGCTGTGAGTTCAAATATTGATAGAGTTCTTAAGGTCCTCAATCCACTGATTTACCAGAGGTGGAATTTTCTCTTTCCAGTGTTGTAATGCAAACCTTTTAGCTGTAGTAAAGGCAAGGAGGGTCCATTTTGTGACTATCCTTTAGCCTCCAAGAGACAGGCATTTAGTTTAAACATACATAAGCATCCTCAAAATCATTGAACATTCTAGTACAAAATGATATGAGTAATACCTTCTTCCCAGAAACACTGAATAACTGGACAAGCCCAAAGCAGATGTTTAAGGCACGTATAGTTTGAGCTATACCGCCAACAGTGAGAAACTTTACTCCAGTGTCAAACATGCAGCCCATGGGATGGATCAGGCCCCCAGAGGGCTTCTATCATGCCCGCAGTGGAACTGGCTGTCTTCTGCTTTTTCTTCCAGTTCTGCCGCTGCTGCTGCTGTATCATAGCTTGCTTTGTCAGACTATCTCAATCACTCAGGAGAGAGAGAGAGAGCTGTCTTTCCCAGGTGGAGGGAAAGAATGAACCAGAGCTTGCTTCCTGGCCAGACTGCCTGCACAGACATTTTGATGCAATAATTCAGAGCAAGAGGTGTCAGTTATCAGAGACTGTTAAATAACAAAATATTGTAAGAGTGCTAATGTTTTCATCATGTTTTTATTTTAAGTAAAAAAATATCTTTAATTGTGTTTGTGTCCTTTATAAAGTGTATATCTCCGCTACCTGGCACTAGATTTTATGGCACTTATGGCCTGGCCCAACAAGGTCTCATTTATGTCAGATCCGGCTCTCATAACAAATGAGTTCGACACCCCTGAAGTTTACCCAGTCCTTTGCTAAAGAGTTGCTGTGGTGTCCAGAGACTGAAATGATATGAATATACACACTGCAAACAACAATGCCTCTAAAGCTGCAATTCAAAGACCACAAGGTACAGCAAGGAATAAAATGGGACTAAGTCGGCCTTTCAGAACTGTGAAAAAACTTTACTCTGTCTCCAGCCTTAGTTCCATTAGTTCCATTAACATTTCATGAAAATGCCATAACTGAATGGTAAATCAAATGCTCTGTTTTTTTAGAGCTGCCTTGATTTAAAAAAATGCACAGTGGAATCTGTGCAGAATCTGTTATGGCTCTGAGATGTTCTGACCTCCTCAATTTCCTTCACATGGTAAGAGGTCTTCCTTTTGAATGTTCTTTGAAATTTAGAGTATCAATTTTCCAGTCATTTAATATTCTCCTGGCATCTTTCAGTGTCTGCTGTCAAGCACATCCATCCAAAAGAATTAGTGTACGTGTATAGACATTCTTGCAATCCTCCAACCAGGAGATCCAATTTAAGAGCCATGAAAGTGATAAGAGTAGATCTGGATGCCAGGGATTCCAAACACTCTTTTGACCAAACATTTTACATGGTGCTTGTTCTTACTGGACAGGATCTGAATACTTAGACATAAAGATTCCAGGTGTCCCAGTCATACTGAGAAAGCTGTTGCACTGAAGTTTTAGTTATCTAGTCCTTCTGGCTAGATTTTATGTGTATTTATTGTGAGCTGGTACAGTATCGTAGCTATGCGAATGAGCTGCAATCTGTGAGGTCACTCTGGTTCAACTATCACCTCTATCAGAAATTCATTCAGTGATTTTAGCCAAGCTACTTTTCAGCCTCAGCAACCTATCTGCAATATAGGAATAACATCACAATGCCACCTTACAGGGCAGTCGCAACCACTGTTGAGATAATGTGTATGGATGGAGCACTTTGAACACTTGAAATGCACTACATAACCATTAAGTTGCCTGGAGGCAAGCTAGTCCCCGGACTCCTTGCTACCCCACCCTCCGCATCTGGTGCCTCACCCAGCAGAAGAGTAGCTGACAGAGGCCACAGGAGGTCCAGCCCTGTACTTACCATAGCAGGCCAAGGTACAGCAAGGAACCCATCAGTCCAGGCCAGCAGAGGGAAGGCAGCAACAGTCACAATGGCAACATATCACAAGTACAATTGTGTAGCCAGCCAGCAGGAAGAAGGGAGAGCTGGTGGCAGCAGTGGCTGTGAAAGCAGCAACAGAGGTGGCAGTAGCAGCAGTGGTAATGGTAGTGGTGGCAGCAGCGATAGCAGCAGCCATCATCTCAGGAAAAGGGCTTGTCTGCCTGCAAACGCAAGCCAGGTGATGGGGGAGGTTTAATCCAACAGGTCTCCTGGTGTAGCTGATTGGAGGCCAGAAGCAGATCAAAGGGAAGGCCTATCATGAAGGAGGCCACTCTTCCCTTGCCTGATAGGCCTGCCCATCAGGGATGGCAGGAACTTGGGGGATACTGGGACAAAGGAGGGGCCAAACTCAACCCAATCCTTATAAGACATCCCACAACAGGCTGGGGAGGAGGCATTGGACCTTGTTCCAGGGCTGAAAGAGCCAGAATCTGGGGGCAGAGAGGGGAACCAGGTGGCAGAATTCCCTCCTCTCCCCATTCTAAGGTCTGGGGCAGACACATGATGGCAGATAGAAAAGTGGCAGACCCAGCCGGGTGTGTGTGTGTGTCACAACATATTATTTTCTTGTTATCCATTGATTGACTTTTTAAAATTCTTATACTGGGAATTTTTTTTCCCAAGCTGTCTTGTGTGACTATGTAGAAAGGAAGGATATATATGTTATTTATACTAATAGTGTTCTATCTATAATATCTCATGAGATGGAAGAGTCAAATAATCTGGCCTTCATGAGAAACATGGTTATATTAAATTCGACTTTTCTTCATCCCTAATCAGTATGTGGAAACAGTAAATTCATGTTCTTAGCAACCTTGAGTCTTAAGCTTTCAACCTCTCAACACATTATAAATTCTTTCTGTTTGTTGGGGAACCATACAAGGACTTTGTAGAATATGTAATGGGAGCTTGTGCATGTCAGCTCTTTTCTGTTTGCAGCTAAAGTGTGCAGGGACAAGTGTACCCCCCTCATTTTTGCATCCGCAAACTGCCTCAAGGAGCTGCTTTTGGCTCTATTGTAAAATCATGTTACTTATGTGCTCACACATACGTTCCACAGTGAAGCAAACAGCAGTTCCATGAGGCAGTCTAAGGATACAAAAACAGCATGTCATGGAGGGGGGGAGGCGAGAGCGGCTTCTCCCTGTGTTCTGTGGTGGCAAATGGAAATGAGCCGGTGTATGTCTCGGGGGCACAAAACTTCCATCCCACAACGTTTTTGCCAACAAACATGAGGACTTTGTAATGGGGAGATGGAGCCTAAGCCTGCTCAGCACTCCTGTCTCTTTCCCACCACAGTTCCCCACCGCTCAAGAGCCTGTGTGAGAGGTTGTGCTCCCAGCCAGCTCATTCTTTGCTTTGCTCAATTAAGAGGCACTGTTTGTCTACCTTCTATTATAGCATTGCATGTCAGTGCTGAAAATGTACCTGAACATTCCATGGCAACACAATATGCTTCCTCTGTATGTGTATGTGGGTGGGAAGCTTTTATCCGATGGCAGGTGACAAATGACAGTTTGTTTATAGCATATTGCTTTGGCTGTTGGCCAACCCTTCCCGTTAAAGGGAGACTGCTACCTGGTTCATGTTTCATCGATGGGAACTAACAGAGATGTCTCTGGATAGCTGGAAATCTCTGCTTCTGAACAAAACGCACATCAGCATGGGAAGAAGGCAGGTACCTCTTCAGCTAAAGGGAAGAAGCAAATTGGCAGCAGATAAACAACACAGAAGTCAGTAGCAGACAAAAATGAGAGTTTCAGCGGCAACTGGGAGATCAGCCTTGGAGGGACCACCCAAGTAGCCCTTTGGTGAGGACTTCTGTGTGCCTCCACTTATGCTCTGTACGTCTGTTTATAAATAAAGCCAATTACAGAGACATCTCCGGTGCTTTTTCATATGACACAGACTCACAGTGTAATTAGACTAGGATCTGGGAGACCCAGGTTTAAATCCCCATTCTGCTGTGGAAGCTCGTGAGGTGACTTTGAGCCAGTCACACAGACTCAGACTGATCTACCTCAAAGAGTTCTTGTGAGGACAAAATGGAGGAGAGGAGAAAGAGGTAAGCTACTTTGGGCCCACATTTTGAAGAAAGGTGAGATATACATATAAATACACATTTGCAATGTTGAGGAGCTTGGACATTTTCAAAATGAACAATAACCTTCTCTGTCAATCTGGTGTGACCTCTTAGTATTAGTTTGATCCACTCTGAGCCTCATAGAGATAACAACAACAGGGATACAATGAGAAACAAAGAAGGAGGAAGACTGAGAAGGCTCGGGCATAACTATGTGATACATATGGCATGTCACAGCAGGGGAGAAGGAGCTTCCAGGTTCCCTTCCACCCTATTTTCACCAGGGGGGGGCTTTGCCCCTTTTCTCTGGCTCTACGTGTCCTCCCTGATGCTCTTTCTTCTGGTGAAAGTTAGGTGGTAGGGAAATCAGAACCTTCCTTCACAGTGCCCCTCACAGCACTCTCTCACAGTGCTGAGTGAATGAACCTTTTTTATGGTGAGTTCCTCAGATGTGTATCTGACTGTGAATCCAGTTGCAGATCTGTGACCTGACACATGTCAAACATATCTCATAGTCTGCCCCTAAGGTGTTAGAAGTGCTGGGCTAGGTATGTGTCAGTGCCTAAATTCTTGGTATATAACCTCCCAATACCAAATGACAGCTTGCAAACAAGGACTACGTTCAAGAAATAGATGATATTGATGAGGTTAGAAAGGTGGGGTATAAAATTTGTAAATAAAATACTTCAACCTGAGGAAAAGACGGCATAGGGGTTCACTCCCAACAGAGGGTAGCACCGGACAATTTGGAATAATTGACTATTTACCTTGTGCACTAGCTAAAATTAATCTCCAATATTGTTAATACAATTACAATTACATTTCTCACTGTCCTGAACCTTTTTAGAATCCAATGGTCCCTTTAAGGCCAACACAGGTTTATTAAAGGAATGAGTTTTCGTGTGCATGCACACCTTATCAAATACACTGGAATGGCAGGGAAGGTTCAAACTTATAGCCAGGGAATGAACAGCAAATTAACATGTAACGTGATGATGTTCAAGATATGCAAAGTGAAAACTAAATAACATGCTAAGGTTATAAGGTCAACAGTTGTAAAGCAATAAATATGTCAGACTAGCAGATGAATGTCTAAAGGTGTCTTTTCTAATTGTGGGAAGTGACTGGGAATCTTCATTCTCTCCTCTCAGGTGCGGATGGCCTGAGGATCAGTCCTCTGTATTTTAGTGTATTTCTTTTGCAGAATATATATATTATCATACTGAATGTAATGCAAGGGATATTGGGTTGTTAGGGTCAAGTGCCTTTAGACATTCATTTGCCAGTTTGACACATTTATTGCTTTACAACTGTTGACCGTATAACCTTAACTTGTTATTTAGTGTCACTTTGCATATCTTGAACATCATCATGTTACATGTTAATTTGCTGTTCATTCTCTGGCTATGTTTGAACCTTGCCTGCCATTCTAATGTATTTGATAAAGTGTGCATGCACACGAAAGCTAATTCGTTAAATAAACTTGTGTTGGTCTAAATTTGTTCTACTGCTTCAGACCAACACGGCTGACCATCTGGATCTGTCCTGAACCTTATAATGGATATTTGTGTCCTGCCGCTGAACTGCAGGCTGTGGAAGGTCGGTAGTTCAGCAGTTCGAGACCCAGGTGCCGCATGACAGAGTGAGCTCCCGTCTCTAGTTCCAGCTCCTGCCAACCTAGCAGTTCGAAAGCAAGAAATTGCAAGTAGATAAATAGGTACCACTTCGGTGGGAAGGTAACAGCATTCCGTGCGCCTTGGTGTTTAATCATGCTGGCCACATGACCAAGGAAACGTCTTCGGACAGCGCTGGCTCTTCGGCTTTGAAACAGAGATGAGCACCGCAACCCTAGAGTCGGATTTGACTGGCTTTCAAGCAAGGGAACCTTTACCTTTACTTTTAATGATAGAGAGACATTTGATCTACTGAGAAAGCAGCAAGGCATTATGCCTGGACAAAGACCTCAGTAAAATTATATTCTAATTTATCCCTGTGTTAGTTTTTAATTGCTGCAAGCCATTTTGGAACCCAGTGCTTTTGACTGAAAATCAAGGTAAAAATCAATAAACATATAATATAAACCCATTTGTGGAGTTCAGGCCACAAAAAGTAGTGAGGAGTTATGCTTAATTTCTATAAATTTTCAAAGCTGTGTCTATTAACAGTTCATTAACATTTAGTAACATCTTCCTCCCCTTCTCACCATGTGTGGTGATTGCACTGCTGAGATGATGAACACAGAAGATTAGCTAGTTAAATAAGGTTAAAATTAGCAAAATAACATGCTAATATATAATAAGAATGGTTCAAGTAATTAAAAATATTGGACTCCAATTAAAGGATTATGGATCATAGTAGCATATAATTATTATCAATTTTCATCCTATGTTTTACTGGGGATAGTTTAGCCTAATATGTTTATGAGCAAAGTTTAGGCACTAGCTGACTTGTTTGCTATATATTTAAAATAATAAAACATTGATAGGGAAGAGCAGAGACTAATACAAACATCAAAAGTGAAGTTTCTGTTTTCAGCTTGCCCTTGACATATTACCCTAACATTTGGATGCTTATCTAAAAATATCTAATCAGACCAACCATAAACCCCATATACAGAACAAATGTTCTTGGCAGGTAAGTATCTCCTCCGCCCCTGCCCCAGGATTAAAATAACCAAAGTGAATTTATATTCTGCTGTGGGAGATATAAGAATTCATGACTGCTAAAATATTAGCAGTGAAAACGTGGCTGGCTCTCTGAATGGTTCGTGCGCTGTCATAGGATAGGCAAAGTCATGCCACAGGATATTATGCCATAGGATATTATGCTATCATAATCCTAGAGTTTTCTGTCTGGACAGTAAAATTCAAGAAGTGAATGATTACAGTAGTGCATATTCAGTGGCATGCTGATCTAGCTGCTGACTCAAACGTATTTGATTAACTTATTTTTTCACCCACTGTAAAGCTTTTTGGGTGCTCCTATTTATAGACATAGACTGTCTCCTGGCCTCCCATTATAGGAGAATAGGGACAATTGCTTCCTTCCCAGTGCTGTTGTGCAATGAAAGCCATCTGATAGGCCTACTTTAAAGATATAGTTATGTCATGTAACTAGGGTTGCCAATGCTGGGTTGGGGAATTCTTGGAGAGTTGAGGGTGGAGCCTGGGAAGATCGGAGGGGGGGGGGTGCTCAGCAGGCTGTGATGCCATGGAGCCAGTCGTCTGAAGCAGCCATTTCCTCCAGGGGAACTGAGGTCTGTAGTGGAGATCAGTTATAAATCTGGTAAAACTCCAGGCCCCAACTGGAGGCTGGCAAAGTTTAAAGATATAGTTATGTCATGTGACTAGGGTTGCCAATGCTGGGTTGAGGAATTCCTGGAGAGTTGAGGGTGGAACCTGGGAAGATTGGAGTGGAGGGGGGGTTGCTCAGCAGGCTGTGATGCCATGGAGCCAGTCGTCTGAAGCAGCCATTTCCTCCAGGGGAACTGAGGTCTGTAGTGGAGATCAGTTATAAGTCTGATAAAACCCCAGGCCCCAACTAGAGGCTGGCAACACTACATGTGACTGAGCTGAGTTAGTGTGAGCAATCTCACTAGTTTTTTGGCCTCCGGCTCATGCATTTTTGTCTTTGCTCAGGAAGGATGGCTCCAGAGCAAACTAATTTATGCAGTAACCAAATCACTCGCTCACAATTTTAATGCCAGTAGCTCACAAAGTAGAATTTTTGCCCACAAGACCCCATAGCTTAGAGGGAGCGTTGCATGTGACCCTTTAAGATGCCTCTGTGTATGCAATGCACAGCTTCCTGGTTACTTTATTTTTGCATTACCAGTCAAGTGTATTCAGATTTCACAGCCTGACCCTAGGCTGCTCAAGTACATATTGATTAGAACAACTGTCTACTGAGTGGGTAGAGCTTTGTCACTTCCCGTAAGAGGTCCTCCACAAGAGGTTTATACCTCCCCATAGCTTAGAGGGAGCGTTGCATGTGACCCTTTAAGATGCCTCTGTGTATGCAATGCACAGCTTCCTGGTTGCTTTATTTTTGCATTACCAGTCAAGTGTATTCAGATTTCACAGACTGACCCTAATCATTATTGTAGGCTGCTCAAGTACATATTTATTAGAACAACTGTCTACAAAGTGGGTAGAGCTTTGTCACTTCCCATAAGAGGTCCTCCACAAGAGGTTTATACCTTGCATCTAGAACAGCACCTTGCAGTCTTTTATCTCTCATTAACACCCTTCTTGGTGGGGGGCAGTGTTCAGTGATTTTGGCTTCCAGCCCTTGGGTTCTCTATTATCAGGCAGTCAGGAAATTCTGTATCAAATTCCCTACAACCTTCTCTTAAGGTTAGTGCTTCATACAGGTGAAATGACATAGTATTGGGTTCAAATCCTATCAATCACCAATTTACATTGTCACTTGGGCCAAATCATTACCCCTCGGTATTTCCTATACCAGTGTGACCTCTTAGTTGCCTCTTCTTCTTCTTGTTCCATCTTCTAGACTTGGGCCCCATTCACACTGGCCAGAGAACGTGGGGAGGGGGAGGCACGGCTTTCCGCTGCACTGCACTTGTGACCCAGTTGAACATGATCAGATGTGACGGCAGGGAATCGGGGGTGGCAGTTTGTCGGCGCACGTTTCCGGCACGCTTCATGCGGCGCTGGAGCAATCAGATGGAGGACGTCTGTCTGTGGCCTGTCGCAAGCATAAAATACTGGAGTTTCTGCAGTAGCTTTTAAGTCTGGATCTTTGGCGGGATGCGACGGCTTGCCAATGGGTGCACGACGCTTGCCAGATGTGCTTGCGGGATTGCACCCGTTAAATCCACCCGGCATCCGTGAGTATCCCGCGGCAACTTCTGTGTGTCATCGGAGCCTTGCTGTAGGTATCAAAGGAGCAGCTGAAGCAGCAACATTTAGACATCAATGAAAGGAGACAGGGTTCTTATCTCTGTCCGATTTGTGGTCCTCTGTGCTGATATTCCACAAGAAACCCTGCCATGGCTGTCACTGATTCCATTCCTGGTGATTCTTCTTCCCCCACTATGGTTGCTCCTGTGTTCTGAGCTTCCTCATCCTCTGGTGCCAGGCATTTAACATTTCCATAGGGCTGCCATCATTCACAATCATGGTCCAACGTCTTCTGCATATCTGTGGTAATGGTGCAGTGTATGCACAAACACAACAGCTCCCTTTGAAATCACTGGAGTTACCATGGTGACTAGATCATAGATGCAGGCAAAGTGAACAAGTATATATTGGAAGCTAGTGCTGTATTGAGAAAGGAGCTTCAGAAGGAAATTGATTCAAGGATCGGTATTCATTTTCAATATCTTTACTTGTAAAATGCAGATAAAAGATACATTTCCTTTCAATTATACCTTTAGGTCATACAACTATCTGTACACTTAATATCAAAACCTCACCCTTGATCATTATATCTACTAACTGGAGATATTAGAGAATGAACATGGGACCATTTACACAGTGGGGAGGTGCTCAAACATCCACCCAAGCAACACAACCTCTCCCACTTTTTTTCCCCCAAGTCCTCCTCATGTTCTGTTTCTGAGTATTATCTCTCAAAGCACTTCATAACAGAGCTTTGGCTATGGGCAGTATAGAAATGAAAATAATAATAATAAAAATAAAACAATAATGATAAATAATCAGTTACTACGTCCTTAAAACCCAGATATTATTTCCAAATCTCTAGTCACCAGTTGATTCCTTGCATAATCATAGGACCCACAGCAATTAAACAAATCAAAGCAAAAGCAAAATGTTCCAAGAGAAATGCAGAAGCAACCAATTTCCTGCTGTTTCAATTTACTGAGTAAATAAGCACATGAATCAACCCAGACTGTTTGCAAACTTTAATCACAGAAGAGACTGGGTGTGTGTCACCTTTACTTCCACTGTATGACATGGGAACTAAGAGATAGCAACTGGTTCAATGCAGAGGAAAATGAAACCACCATGAGGTCACAAACAGATGCCACAATTCTAAATATTTATGAAGTTCGGCCTCGGAATGCCCCTGAAAAGTAGGTTATCATATTGTTACTTCTGCTTACAAATGGAGAACAGTGAGGCTGGCAGGAATTTTTCTAAGAGTAGTGAAGGTGGCCTGAGAGGGAGCATGAGGTAGGAAGGAGGAAGAATGTTGAGGTGGCAGAACAGACCACACCACTTGACCAGTGTTCCCTCTAAGCCGAGTTACTGTGAACTAGCTCACAGTTTTTTAGCCTCTGGCTCACCATTTTTCTCTTAGCTCAGGAAGGATGGCTCTAGAGCAAACTAATGTATGCCCTGTGTCAGTTATGCTGCCATGGGGGTTGAGGAGTTCATTCTGTGTCTTGGTAATTGCTATTGCATTCCTATCTCTGCTGTTCTGCCTGTGCCGCAATGCTGATTTCTACAGATGTGCAGGAGGATGTTTTGTCTGGAAGTCTCCTATGTACCGTGAGAGACTACTTCTTCCCAGCTTTTGCCACCTAACGGTTTCCTAGCTGGACCCGCGTGCGGGAGGGTAGCTAATTGGCCCATGCCATGGGGGGGCGCATACCAATGCCCTATATCCTATTATGCTCAATGGGTTGCCGCCATTCTTAACAGTTCCTATGTTACTGCATCTATAGCTTTGCAATAAACGTATAACCGTTCCTGAATGCGGGTACTTCATTGTAAGCTGTGGGTTCTGACACCATGGCCAAATTGCTCACTCACAACTTTAATGCCAGTAGCTCACATAGTAGAATTTTTGTCCACAAGACTCCACAGCTTAGAGGGAGCACAGCACTTGACTATGGGTAGAGAGAGAATCATGAAGGCTTACATTTAGAATGCTCCTCCATGTTAAAAGGTCCTGCAAGCAGAAACCCAACACAGTAAACACAGAGAAACTTTTCCCATGCTGTGCTAGTTTTCTGTTTTCATTGAATTTTTAATACAACAGGAATATTCAGAGCTGTCATTCAGCACCTGCAGTCCAAAGTGGTGAAGTCCAGCCTACCGCCTGGAATATATAAATCAAGCCTGATTTATATGACAAGATGCCACCTGCAGGGGCCCAGTTCTGGTTGGGACCCTTATGTGCATAGTGGGAGGCGTTTTTGACATCCACTCATGCCATTTTTCTGACTGGAAACAATGCTGGGGGCATGTCAGCAACCCCCCCC
This sequence comes from Gekko japonicus, assembly GCF_001447785.1. Lineage (NCBI taxonomy): Eukaryota > Metazoa > Chordata > Lepidosauria > Squamata > Gekkonidae > Gekko > Gekko japonicus. The sequence goes on along the minus strand of NW_015160898.1, from coordinate 116,303 downwards.
CCCTCAGCTCCATTTCAGGTCAGAAAAATGACACAGGGGAAGGCAGAAGCCCCCCTTCCCCACGGTGCTCCCCAAGGTATTCCAAGACTGTAAGAAATGGTGAACCTGCGGGTGACACCTTCTCTAGTTTGGCCCTGGGTCTGTGGTTATCAGGTGCAGTACAGGAAGGGGCTTGTTGTGCCTTCAGTACCAGAGAACACGAAGAATTTGGGCAGGTGCAGCTTATTAAACCGATGTAATAGCATGATATATTACAACCATGAAAGGCACAGAAGGCTCTGTTCTATTCCAGGTCTGGAAACTCTCCAAACAACCCTTCAATATCACTTGGCATTCCCCTCAAATTCATTTAAATTCATTGAAGATTTCCCTAACTTCACAGCCAGTACTCTCAAATCCATTTAATAGCAAGGCTAAACGAAGCACTTGGTGATGCTGAATACTAATATCAACATGGCCACGTGTTCTGCTTCAGTCACACTGATCATTTGTAGAAAGAAAATAATAAAGATCTTTTCCCACCACAGACATTGTAGGCATCGCTCCATGCCTTCATCTAGTATCAGGTCAGAGAATAAACACTTTGGGAGTGGGATATGTGTGAGATGCCTTTCTAATAGAGGGCGAGATCTGGGAAGGGCAGAAAAGGAAGCATACATAGAATACCCTTCCAAACCAGGCATACAAACACATATGGAGGACATATGTGGTAATGATTGCCTTCGAGGTACTAGTAAATAGTTAAGCCCAGTGTACAGATCTTAAGGTGGTAAGGAAGGCCTTTTTAAAAGCACCGGAAGCAAAGAAATGCAGCTATAAAATTTCTGCAGTGAGCAAGAAAACTTTCTGTTGCAAGGTGCAACTCCACTTAAACTCAAAATGTCTCAGAAACTGCAACTAGTCCAGCAACTCTGCAAAACAGATTTGTGCACTGGGACAGGGGGCAATGGGAGGAGGATCTAAAGTTGCCAACTGCATGGAGAAAAAACATCCTGTCCCATTAATAAAGTATTGATGGGATGTTATTTACCAAGTGACGTTATTCATCGCCATGCCATGCTTCAGCTGCCCTTTCCCCACATTAATCCTCTATTAAATGGACAAGATTTATTTACTCCAGACCAGTTGGCAACCAACTGGAAGCTAAAATGGTTTGCTAATCCACTACAGCCATCAGGCAGTTATTCAGGACCTCTACTGCATCACCAGGAATTTGAATAAGGACATACAGAGCTGGGTATCATTGGCATATTGATGACTTCCAACCCCAAAGCTACAAATGATTTGTGCTTTAAATAGAGATGGGAAAACATGGAGGATAGAATTGTGCCCCATGGAATGCCACAGGATGGGTCCCACACTGATGAAAACTGGTCTCCCACAGCAACCTTTGAGTCTGATCTGATCTGTGAGGAATGACCTGAGCCAGTTCAGTATATGCATCCCCAATACCTACTTCTGCCTCCAATGGCTCCAATTCTCTCTGCCTTTCTCTGCCGCATACAGCTTCATAATTTATTAGTTTAAAGCAGATTACTAAAATATAAAAAGCTATACCCCATTTGAATGGCTGAGAAAATTCATCACAATCACATAAAACTTTGTAGCTAAAAGAGAGAGAGGTCTGCTATTATCTTCTAATAAAAGAGGTACTGTCTCCATATGACCTATATTTTGGAGCAAAGGAAGAATTAAAAGATTTCTAGGTGCAGAAAAGTAATTACATTCAAAGGCCACACTACCTGCGCCACAGTTGCATACTCTATCAGAGTATGGTATCTTAAGATACCTCCCTTGCAAAACTCTAGACAGTAAGGCATTAAGATGCACCAGCATAAAGGCACACCTATACTGAGGAATAGTCAAATATGAACAGTAATTGGGAAGCTCTCCAAGTGGAAGAATACCAGCAAACTGAGTAGAACAAACACATCGTGCTCTACAGATTGTACTGTTATAATCACACTTAAATAGATGTTTCTTAACTGTTCTCTCTGGTCCTTTCCACACTAGACCTTAAATCCTGGTTCAACTGTGTCCCTGACTTTACATTCTACACTCCACTCGAGTTCACCCCTGTAATTATCTCAGGGTATTTTTTGCTTCCACATTACATTGAGGTCACCCTGGTTTTGCCCTACACTTGTCCCGGGATAAACAGATATTGTTATGACCAGGGATACATGCAAGGTATTGTGTTGCAAGTTGAACTCTGATAAAACCAGGGATGAGATCCAAGTGCGGAAAGGACCATAGTTTCCTGTCTGGAGTCCAAGGAAACACTGAGGAATTGGAGTAGTTGCTCAACAAGTTTATCCCAACTAAACTGAAGTAGCCCTCTTGGATGTCAGTGTATAATTTTAACTTTAAAGGAAAAAGCCTTCAACTGAGCCCGAGCTTCAAGAGAGAGTTGTCCCAATTCAGCTTGGAGGGCCACCCCCACTACACAATTCAGAATTCTAGATATGGGACATAGGAATTTAAGATGAATTGAATCCAAAGACTCCCCTGTTTTATCAATCCAGGTACAAGCTCCATATAAGCTTTGTGCGGCCACCTTGGCATTAAACCGTTAGATGGCAGCTGGGATATACTGAGCACCTCAACCAGATGGTATGATCTACTGCATCAAAGGCTGCAGATAAGTGCAACAAAAACAACAAAGAGAAATGGCCTTTGTCTACAGTCAGATAAAGGTTGTCAACTAAAGCTAGCAGACCAGCTTCTGTCCTATAGCCCAGCCTGAAGCCAGGCTGAAAAGGGTCTAGAGCAGATAAATTAGCCAAGAACACTTGGAATTGGGCCACTACTGGTGTCTCATTCACTTTTCCAAGAAAGGGCAGGTTAAAGACTGGCCAATAATTGGACAAATCATTTTTCTGTAGGGCAAGTGGGGTTTTTTTAATAGAACAGATAACTGCCTCTTTGAGTGGCGGAGGGAAGGTGCCTTCAGTTAATGACTGATTTATAATCAATACTAGGGGTTTGTTGATACAGTCCTTACATGATTTTAGCAGCCAGGATGGACAAGGACCCAGAGTACAAGTAGAGGCCTTTATTGATCCCAGGATCTCAATGACATTCATCATGGAAACCAGGACAAAATTATTCATGGATAGACCAGGCATAGAAAAGAGATCAGGGGCACACAGAGAGAGATGAGGTGAGGGAAGCCAGGCAGGTAGAAGAACAAGCTAAAAGAAAGAATGAAGAGAATCAGGGCAGGGGGTAATTGTCAAGAGAGAAGTCATCTTAAAGGAATTTCCCAGCTAAGTTCACTGTTCTCTCTCTGTGGATGTTAGTCACCCCCCCCCACTCCGACTGATGGTTACTCGTCTAGGTCACCTACTCAGTCCTGTTAATTAGCTCACAGTTCAGCTGTGAATCTGGTACGGGAGGGGGAACTCACTCTCACACTGGAATGTTCCAAGGATACTGCCCAGTGACTGGTTGATTAGGTTATGGTCAGCTTTTGTCTATAAGTACAGTCTGTATTAGAGAAAGGAAACCTTACCCTTTACCTTTTTCCTCCCTATCCCTCTTTGCTGCCAAGAAGATATTTGTTTAATGCTCTGGAACTCTATGGTTTAAGAACCAACAGTGCTGTATTAGGACCCAAGTAAGTATGACAGCTAGTCAGCTTTTGTTATTTTGCACATTTACACTGCCACTGAACTATATGCCTTGTTTTAAATATCTTTTCTTGAATTTCTTCAATAAAGCCTTCCTTTGCTTATGGTGTGTGTTACTGGGAAGTTACTGAGGCCAAACCCAGGTACAACTTGGTTAGGTAATTGCACCATGGGTCAGCCTTGACAGTAATAACAGAGAATAGTTAAGTTGATGGGAGAAGGGTGTGTAATGCAGGACCAAAACAGAGACAATGGTTGGAAAACAGAGAGAATCAGCACCAGGAAAACAAACAAGCAAGGAAACAATCACTGACCTATATCGTCATGCTAGATGGACAATTATCTGGCCCTGGGTATGAGTTCTGTCTCACAGCAGTAAAGAAAATGTGATGGTATAGGGAGACAAAGAAAGATTGGGCCTCATGTAGTGGATGTAAGTGATGGGGAAGTGAAAGCTGAGAAGTACAATAAAATCAACATAGTTTAGACTTAAGTTCTCATAATATTAAACGGGATAATTTTTCCTCACTGTTTAAAGTGGAGGTTTCTAAAAACATTGCAGTTTTAGTGTTGCTTTATAAGGAAACAGGGACATTTACATCCAGGCCCATAGCCAGGATTTTAATTTGGGGGGGACCTTTAAATAAGTAGGGGGCACCACTGTATACCCCCCGTGCATACCTCCAAGTGAGCAGCCCTGCTCCCACCCTTTCCTGCAACCACTTGGCTTTAGGGTAGGGCTTGGGAGCTGGGGGGGGGAATCCTGGGCTGGATGGGAAGTTGTGGGGGCTTGGCGATAAGTCAGGGGGCCGAGGCCTGAGAGGCCCCATTGTAGCTACGAGCCTGTTTACATCCTTTCTTTTTTGCTCTATGCAACTAGTCTAACAGCACTAAAATGTTATCTATTTCAGTTCTGATACAGTCTTTTAAAGAAGAGAGAAGAGAAGAGAAAACATTGAATTTATACCCTGCCCTTCCCTCGGAGTCTCAGAGCAGCTTACAAACTCCTTTCCCTTCCCCTCCCCACAACAGACACCCTGTGAGCAATGCTCCCTCTAAGCTGTGGAGTCTTGTGAGCAAAAGTTCTGCTTTGTGAGCTATTGACATTAAAGTTGTTAGCAAGCGATTGGGCTCCTGCATAAATTAAGTTTGATCTGGAGCCATCCTTCCTGAGCTAGGACAAAAATGTGTGAGCCGGAGGCTAAAAAATTGTGAGCTAGCACACACTAGCTCAGCTTAGAGGGAACATTGCCTGTGAGGTAGGTGGGGCTGAGAGAGCTCTGACAGAAACTGCTTTTTCAAGAACAGCTCTTGTCAGAACTATGGCTTGCCCAAGGTCATCCAGCAGCTGTTTTACGCTTTCATGATCTCTTCATTTTTAAGGCCTCATTTAGAACTCAAGGGTACTGTTTCGTCATTCATCTGATACTTCTTCCTTGACTCTCTAATTATTTTAAAATCTCCATTATAATAATTTTTGAGGTTGAATCTGAGTTTTAAATTTCTTAATGGGCTGAAAATAAGGACTGGCTTTATATGTGAGAATATTGTGGTCCTTTAATGTAAATCTGGATATTATAATTCATGGGATGAAAACTGTACAGCTATTTATTTGGTTCAGAAGGATCTCCCTGATTAAAGATTCTTAGAGAAGATTAATGAGTGCAGCAAATTTTATGAACTTATGGGACCTTTTAAAACTATCCTCTAAGAGATTTAATTCAATATTTAATAAATAGTAATTATTCCTTGCTGTCAAGTGGCTGATTCCACCCATATGTCTGTCTCACTGTCATTACAATTCACTGTATTTCTGGCAATGTTAATTAAAAGCATAATTGGTTATATGATGAAATATGTGCAGAGGTCACTGTCAGGTGACATATGATACACTACCAAAAGAACTGGAGCTTTGATTGTGATAGATACATTTTTCTTCCAGGGTATTATATCAAGGCATTTCCCAAACATGTCTTAATTGCACTACTGTCTGAGTCATTGAGTTAAACTAAGCTTTGGCTTTTATCATGAATATCAGAATTGTAACCTCTGGCTGGGTGTAGCACATTAGAAACAGAATAACTCATACAGGTAGTGATAAATGTACTATGAAGAAAATTCCAACTGGGATAATTTTCAACGAAGAAGGTGTAGGATGGTTCCAATGTGGCTTCACCCATTATGACTGTGTTAAGAGATGGCATTCTTACCATCTCTCCAGCGGGCCTCTGTGAAGATCGGGGTCTTAAGAATGACATTGAGCATGATGTAAATCTTGATCACCAGTATAATCTGTACTCCAGTCTTCTTCCTGACAGACGTGACCCAAGTGACTTTTGAATAATATCAGCTCAGCACCTGTGAGGGAAACAGAAAAAGAGCAATAAGGTGATTCAGAAAAGCATATAGACACTGTTTACAGGTGTGACATGATTGATAATTTAGGGGTGCAGTCACATGTGCCAGATAAAATGGGAAAAAGGGGGGGGGGGGGGAAGCAAGGCTATTTCCTCTGGAGGAAATAGACCCGCAGTTGCACAATCACACCTCCCTTTAAAGCCCATCAGTGTGTGATCAGATGCAACTGTGGGTGAGTTGGGTTTTTTTTGTGCCATTTGTTTCCCATACGCTTAAATGAGGAATCGACAAACCACACCTCTGCACTGAGGGCTCTCAGCAGCCCTGCTCCCAATGAACTCTCTGGAGTTGCATACTCTATCTCTAAACATTCACTGGTTCAGCCTGTTTAGACACAAGGCAAACTCAGATCCCTCCATCTCTCTTTCGTTGAAGGTTCAGACCCTACAGCTTTTTTCTCTTGTTCCCCCCTCCCATCTGGCTCTTCCACCCCTTCCAGGGATCCTGATTGGCTGCTAGGTGCTAGGTGCTCTGCTTATGCATCAAAGAGAACTAAAGGGGGTGGTGGTGGTTCTCAGAAATGGGCAAGACCTTTGTCCATCCATCACAGCTTCTCACTTGGGATCTGTATTATGTGGGCACCAACCAGGGCTATTTTTGGGCAGGAACACACAGGAACGGAGTTCCGGCTGGCTCCCAAATTAGCCACGCCCAGCAGGAACTCATTAGCATAATAGGCCACACCCAACAGCAGCAACTCATTAGGATTGGCTACAATTAGGGGTGTGTGGCCTAACATGCAAAAAGCCCTGGGTTTTGACAACAAACAAGGTAAAGAGAATAAGAAGCAAAAGGTGGGTGTGGCTGGATGACCACACTTCTAGTAACATGGGGGTGTGGCCTAATATGCGAATGAGCTGTGCTATCAGGGTATGGCCTAATATGCTAATGAGTTTCTGCTGTTGGGTATGGGAGCACCAACAGTGGCCTACGACTGTGCCAACTGCCAAAAGCGCCAGCTTTGACGTACCAGTGTGCCAACTGCCAACAATTGTAAGCATCAGATTTCATACTGTGGGTGAGTTGGGGTTTTTTGTGCCATTTGTTTCCCATACTCTTAAATGAGGAATCGACAAACCGCACCTCTGCACTGAGGGCTCTCAGCAGCCCTGTTCCCAATGAACTCTCTGGAGTTGCATACTCTATCTCTAAACATCCACTGGTTCAGCCTGTTTACACACAAGGCAAACTCTGAGACAAGATCCCTCCATCTCTCTTTCTTTGAAGATTCAGACCCTACATCTTTTCTCTCTTGTTCCCCCTCCCATCTGGCTCTTCCAGCCCTTCCAGGGATCCTGATTGGCTGCTAGGCGCTCTGCTTATGCACCAAAGAGAACTAAAGGGGGTGGTGGTGGTTCTCAGAAATGGGCAAGACCTTTGTCCATCCATCACAGCTTCCCACTTGGGATCTGTATTATGTGAGCACCAACAGTGGCCTACGACTGTGCCAACTGCCAAAAGCGCCAGCTTTGACCTACAACTGTGCCAGCTGCCAACAATTGTAAGCATCAGATTTCAGGTCAATTCACACATTTGGTGGCAGCAAATTTCTGCAGGATCGCCTGCGGAGGAGGTAGCATGTGAACTAGAAGTACATATCCCCTAGTCATTTGTGGTGGTTCTAACTGTGACAGCTTTTTGTGTGTGTGGAGACGATGCAATATTAGGGAATACAGCTAGCCATAGTGCACAAGAAAGCACTTGTATGCTTTACTATAGATGGATACAATGCTGAGGTTGAGAATGTTCATACTCTTAGAAAGTTGGCAGCAGTGCCTCATTTATGAATGTATCTTGATATTTTGAATAATCTTTTCTTGCCGGGCCTCTGGTTTTGGAGGAAAATGAGACCATGAAAGGATGTTCAAAGGAAAATACCAGTGTGTCCTTGTTGACCCCCTGCCCCTGCTGACTAGCTGGGCTTACTGTTCAGCGTGATGGACTTGTCTTTGCCTTAGTAGTCACAGCCTCTATGCTTGTTCTGAATATGAAGAAGGATGGCTGTGATGGACAGGCTTAAGTCCTGCCCCTTCCAGTCAGTCACTGATGTTGCATGCGCAGAGCAGCTAACAACCAAGGAAGCTCAAAGCTAAGGAAGCCAGGTGGGGGAGGGAAGTGAGAGAAGAAGCTGTTCTAGCGTCAGCTCCAAGAGAGAGACTGGAGGGATCCTGTCTCAGATTCTGACTTGTGTGTAGGCAGGCTAAACCACTGAATATTTGGAGAAAGGATTTGGGCTTACTGACAAGTAGGCTGATTCAAGTATTTGTACAAGTTTCTGCTTGGTTCTGATGGGTTTTTCCTTAACCCGAGCACTTACAGCCTCTATGCTTGGGGTGGGTAGGGGAGTGATGGCCCATCAGCACCACAAAGATGCTATTGCCCACCTTTTTTCAAAATTAACTTGGAGTAGCTCTTACACATTAAAACTTGGCATCGAGGCCATCCTTGTTGGGCTATTATCAGTCTGATTTTATGAAATGAAAATTAACTTGGAGAGAAGACTCCCCCTCCCACCTTTTTATGTAGAACAACATGGGCTAGTAGAGATTCAAAGTAGATCAAATGAGGAATACTTTAATCATAAAAAGAAGCATTTTCTAGCAATTTGTTGACAGGAATGGAAACTAGTTCCAGAGAAAGCAACTAATTAAAAACAAAACCAGAAAAGGAATGAAAGAGCAGATGAAATATAAAATTTCACAAAATAGCTTATTCTTTCAGGTATACAGAACCATTCCATTCAGCTAGTGCTGCTTGCAAGTGAGGGTGCATTGTTCTGTCCCGAGTCCATTCAAGAGTGAAGACGTGGAGCAGCCAGTTTATTAACCTTGTACAGCACTGTTTCCACATCCTGGGTAAATGCTGCATGAGTGACTCATCTGCTGGCAAGATGGAAATCCTGTGGCTCTGCTGTGCCGATTCCATTTCAGTGTTCATTTTAGCAGCAAGGCCCTTAGAATTAAGACAAGCCTCTTGCTAGTCAAGATGATTACACGCTACCCTCTCCCAGCCAATCAATATGCTGCATTGTAATCCCTGAAGGTTTTTTGGAAGAAGAATGTGATGGCATGGAGTGCTGGAGCACGTTCCAGGTGCTCGCTTCTGAAAGCTGCACATGTGTTATCGGAAAACACCTGTTAGAATGGAAATTGTTCGCATAAAGTAGCAATCAATCTCTATAAATTCCCATCAGGCTTTATAATTATCTCAGCTATATGATTATTGATTGTAAAGCTTCAAAACTGTGGTTTGACACCTTAGTCATTAAGATATGGGTTGGAAGCGCAGCAATTGGCAAGGAAAGGCTATAATTTGGAAATGCATATTGAGGTCCCTATTTTCCAAAGCAGATAAGCAGCTTTCCCTGCTCAAGTGGAGCAGAAAAATGGTTTTTTTGCCTTTCTCTGTTGAACTCTGTATTTTGCAACAGCTGCTGTGCAGCAGGCATGAGGGCTTGATGTCCAGGTGGGAGGAGACAAGCTGTTGGAGGAGAACATCCAGTGGGCAGGCAGTTTTGTGTGTGTTTGGAAGTGGTAAACTTACACTCTATAGCTATAAATGTCTGGCACTCAACACCCTTCATTGGTGAGTCTCAAACCAATTGCTTAGGTGAAATTATATGATTGAGAGAAATTTTTCTGTCAGGATTCCAGAGATCTGGTGCCAAGAATTCCTCCCAGTTCTTTCTTTCCCATTTTCCTTGGGAGGAAAGTGATGGCGAACCTAAACAGCATGATAAAAAGTAGAGACATCACCCTGCCAACAAAAGTCCGCATGGTCAAAGCAATGGTATTCCCAGTAGTCATGTATGGCTGTGAGAGTTGGACTATAAGGAAGGCCGAGCGCCGAAGAATAGATTCTTTTGAACTATGGTGCTGGAGGAGACTCTTGAGAGTCCCTTGGACTGCAAGAAGAACAAATCAGTCAATCCTCAAAGAAATCAACCCTGACTGTTCCCTGGAAGGCCAGATAATGAAACTGAAGCTCAAATACTTTGGCCACCAAATGAGAAGGGAGCACTCACTGGAGAAGACCCTGATGCTGGGAAAGATTGAAGGTCAAAGAAGACGGGGACGGCAAAGGATGAGATGGTTGGACAGTGTCATAGATGCAACGAACATGAAATTGAGCAAACTTCAGAGGACGGCGGAAGACAGGAAGGCTCGGCGTGATCTGGTCCATGGGGTTGCGAAGAGTTGGACTCGACTGTGCGACTGAACAACAACAACAACAAATCCAGGGTTGAGGCAGCATGGCCTATGCCTTATTTGTTCAACTGCCACACTGCCTCTTGATTTTCCACTATGGACAGGACAGCCTCCATGTACATGCATATGCTTTGCTTACAAAAGATTGCAGGTACAGTCCCTGGCATTTCCAGGGAGGATCTAATGTAGGAGGAGTTTGGAAGGATTTTTCTCTCCCTGAGACTCTGGAGAGCTTTTACACCCACACATAGAAATGGGGAATACGGTGGCATGAATTAACTTGATCTTGGTTGCCAGCAACACATCATTACACTTACGCATCTTTTCTAGCTCCTTCACGGCTGCCCTTCAGAGTCTCCGTTTCCTTCTGATTTCTTGGCTGCAGTCTCCCTTTTGGTTGATGATGGGGCTAAAGAATAGACAATCTTGAACAATTTCAATTTCTTCACTGTCGACCTTAAAGTCGTGTAGTTCCCCAGTAGTCATTACTTTTGTCTTCTTGGTGCTCAACTGTAATCCTGCTTTGGCACTTTCTGCTTTAACCTTCATCAGTACTTGCTTCAGGTATTCATTGTTTTCTGCCAGTAATGTGGTGTCATCTGCATATCTCAGACTGTTAATATTTCTTCCACCAATTTTCACTTCATCTCCATCTAAATATAATCCAGTTTTCCTCATGATATGTTCTGCATACAGATTGAAGACATAGGGAGATAAAAATGTATCCTTGTCTGACATCATTGCCACTTGGAAAGCATTCTGTTTCTCCACATTCTGTCCTAACAGTAGCCTCTTGTCCAGAATGTAGATTGTACATCTAAACAGTCAGATGCTGTGGCACACCCATTTCTTTTAAAACCAATTATAACTTTTCATGATCCACACAGTCAAAAACTTTGCTGTAATCTATGAAACACAAGCTGATTTTCTTCTGAAATTCTCTTGTGTGCCAGGAATCAAGGTAAATTTATAATATGATCTCTAGTGCCTCTCCCTTTTCTGAATCCAGCTCGAACATCTGGCATTTCTCTTTCCATATATGGAGGAGGAGGAGATTGGATTTATACCCTACCCTTCACTATCCAAATGAGTCTCAGAGTAGCTTACAATGTCCTTTCGCTTCCCCTCCCCACAACAGACACCCTGTGAGGTAGGTGGGGCTGAGAGAGCTCTTTGAGAACTGCTCTTGAGAGAAAAGCTCTGAAATAACTTTTAACTGTCAACGGGTCTTAGTAATGATGAACTTTATATGAGTTGGGGTCTATCTGGAAATGATAGGGATATTGTTTTGAAGAAAATCAAACATGTGGAGGGAACTGCAATATTTGTTCCACCAACACTTTCTTGACTTAAAAGGTGGAGTTTTTGTGCAATTAAATAACTGTACTTTCAATTATTTAATTAATAATTCAGTTATTTAAATGTTAGCAGAAACTGTTTGGTCAGGTCAACCTTGGAGATAAATGTATTCTACTTTTACACCTGGACGTTATAAATCTGGGATTAGATCCAAACCCCTGTTTGTGTAAGTTTATGTTATTTCTTCTCAAACAATATTTGGGTCCAGTGGTTTCTCTGAATTCCTCTTCATCTGTATCCCCCTTTGGGTGCAATATCTCTCATTACTAAGGATACCAAACTTAAAAAATAGCTGGGGAGGAGGCAATCCCATCCTGTTCCATGAGCAAAAATCCACCTCATCACCAATGTTCCCTCTAAGCTGTGGAGTCCTGTGAGCAAAAATTCTACTTTGTGAGCTACCGGCATTAAAGTTGTGAGCAGGTGAATTGGCTGCTGAATAACTTAGTTTGCTCTGGTGAGCTAAGACAAAAATGTGTGAGGCGGAGGCTAAAAAACTGTGAGCTAGCTCACACTAACTCAGCTTAGAGGGAATACTGCTCATCACTTGATTTCCAGAAGACAATGGTATATTCCAGTTAATTGATCATTTTATTACAGTTAGAGATGAAAATATCTGGATGCCGTTTGCAGATACTGGAATGGGCATGTAGTTCGAACTCCTTACATGAAACTTAGTACAGTATGTGACAAGTTTTCCCCCTGTTTTATGTATTATATTTATATCATAAGCTGTCTTTTAAAAATAATTTATAACTTTATTGAAAGTATATCAGGTTTTACAACAAACAATGTAGTAAAAACAATACAGCGATTCACAGCAGTAGTTGAGTTACTGATTCTATAAGTAAACATAGTACTTAAAATGAATAAAATATAATAGCAACAAAATAATAAGAGAGAGTGTATTCTTTTATAGTAGTCGACACCTTATGCTATTTATAAAAAATGATTGATAAAAATTGATTCTGGAGTGTTATCGTTGCATAATGCGGTGTTCTATGCTGGCTATGTTTTATAAGTACAACCATTTGTGGTAAATTTGCTTTGAAGGTAGAATATCCTGTGCTACCATGTACTCTAGAACTGGGGCCCATATGCGTACAAATTTGGAGTAAGTCGGACCATAGGGGTTATGTGACCTGCAGATGGAGTCTGTTATCTTGGCCATTATAAATTGATCCCAGATTTTGTCTTGCCAGGTGAAGATGGTTGGTGATGCTGAAGACTTCCAGGCTGCAGCAATCGTTAATCTGGCTGTCACCAGCAGGATTGCTATAGTTTATTTCGTATCATTTCTCATCAGGTTTTCCCAGAGATTTAGTAACACTATTTCTGGTGTATTTTGAACAGGCAACAGAGTATAATTGAAACTTATATTCTCAGAGAGTCAGTTCTTTACTGTGAGAGATTTGTTTGTCTTTGAGATTTCTTTCAGCTACAATATGTCTTAATAAAGTTTCATAAAACTATTTTAGTTTCCTGAAAGTTAGTACTTTCTTCCTGTTAGTACTTCCCTTGTGGGATTATAAATTTCCTTTTTTCACTCTTGAAGAGTCAAAGACCATTTTCACACAAACCAAGGGTCCCCAGTGTGCCCACATTTTTTCCAGCAGGCTGGGTGATTAGTTGATTTCATTTTGTGTAGATGGTAGGGTGTGAGGTACCATCTTGATGTCATCTTGAAGAATTGAAGGCGTATATTATAAATTGGGTAGTTATTCATGGGTGATGTCCAAATAGTATCCCATTGAGTTTCTTGTATGTTGCAATTGAGTTCCTCTTCCCATCTATATTGATGTTTCAATTTGCTGTTTCTGTTGTCTTCCTCCAAGATTATTTTGTAAATTTTTGAGAGGTGAATCGGAGTAGGCCAGAATGATCTTTTCCAGGTTTGTCAGATCCCTATGGAAGGTGCCTAATTCCACTAGTCGTTCCATTAGGTTCTTGAGGTGTAAGTATTGGTGCCATGGTGTTCGTTCACCCAGTTTAAGGTCAAAGAAGTTTTTGTCCTGAATTTTGCCATTTTTCACAAGATCATGCGGTCTTCCCAGGTTTGCTTTAGTCCAAATTTCAAATGCATTTGTGACCTTGCCAGGGGGGAACCAATCTTGGTGAGTGTACGTTGCAAGTTGGGAGATCCCTGCTGGCCGAAGTTTTTTTCTTTTGCTCCCATATTTTGATTGCAGTTGATAAAAATATGCTGCATCTTACGTTTTTAGGTCTGCAACCTGATGGAATCTATAATAATTCCAGGAGACTGTATGGTTTGAAATATTTTTGCTCTATCTGAATCCAGGGCTTTATATGATCATTAGATAGCATTAGGATTGTTTGTGATAGTATTGTAGCTTGATAGTAAGAGCGGAGATGAAGAAACTCTAGATTGTCTAAGCCTGCAGGTCTGTGTAGTAAGTTGCAATTAACTCTTGAGTTTTTTCCCACTCCAGAGAAATCTAGTAATTAAGGACTGCCATCTCTGAAAATCCTTGTTTATTACATTAATCAGTAAGGCACGGAAGAGAAATAGGAATCTAGGTATAATGAAGCTTTTGATTAAATGAAGCCTGTCGGGCAGGGATGGATGTAGGGACAAGTTTAAGTAGCCATGCCTACTTGTTGTTGTTCAGTCACACAGTGAAGTCTGACTCTTTGCGACCCCATGGACCACATCATGCCAGGCCCTCCTGTCTTCTGTCATCCTCTAGAGTTTGCTTAATTTTGTCATGCCTACACTTAGCCACATATAGTGGAAATGCACAAGAATCTCACTGAAGCATAGGAATGGTTTTGTCAGGTAGCTGTTGGAAGGTATTTACTAATTGCCTTGAGTTGATTCAGCCTACTGCTTACAGTTGTAATTGTTACAGTTGTAATTTGTTATTCTCAGCCTCCTAAGGGAGGAGAATGTGAGCACCAGGGGTTGCTGACCATTAGGTTAGGACTTTGGAAAAAGGTACTGTGGACTTCCGGTTTTATCTATTTATTTATTTAGATTTTATCCCCGAAGGCTCAGGGTGGCTAACAGGGCATAATGCCAAGTAAAACAATCGAACAATATAAAATGTTAAATTACAATGTTAAATTACAGATAAACAATTAATAAACAATTAGATAAACATCATAAAACATTTTCAGTGCTCCTTTGTTTAGTTCCAGATGTTAGAATTTTTGTTTAAGACCAAGATGGTATGCTCCCGTTTCCCTCCAATAATGCCTGCACCAGGATGGCAGTCTGCGGAAATCATAGGGCGTTGGTGGAACAGTGATGGTGGTGACTCCTATTCGAAAGCCTGGTGGAAGAGCTCTGTCTTACAGGCCCTGTGGAACTGTACTAGGTCCCGCAGGGCCTGGATCTCCTCTGGGAGCTCATTCCACCAGATAGGAGCCGCCACTGAGAATGCCCTAGCCCTGGTCATCACCAGTTTGGTGGTCCTGGGGCCTGGAACATCCAGGAGATTTTGATTCCCCGACCATAGTGCCCTTGGGGGAACATGTAAGGAAAGGCGGTCCCTTAGGTAGGCTGGTCCCTGGCCATATAGGGCTTTAAAGGTAAGAACCAGCACTTTGAAGCGAATCCAGTACGCTATTGGCAACCAGTGCAGTGCTTTCAGTACAGGCCGGATGTGAAGGAGTGGAATCCGACTGGCCGCCCAACATCAGATATAGCTGGGTGTCATCAGCATATTGATGACACCCCAGCCCACAGCTCCGGGCAATCTGCGCAAGGGGGCGCATGTAGATGTTTATGGTGACATGCTGGCAGACGCATCTCCTGGACCTCCCAGGGGTGCGATTTGTGCACTAGTGGTTAGGAGGGGGGACAATTGTTCATAATCCCCTGGAGCCTTTCTGAAAGGCTCTTAGCCATGGGGATTTTGAAGGGTGGCCTCTTCACCAGCACGATGCTGGGGAATTGAGGCACTCTTCTGTCCCGACAGTCCTGTCGCTATGCATCCGAATGAAACTAGAGTTGCTGACTGGGGCAAGTGTCGGAGATTGAGCGTTTAAAATGCATTTTGAGCGAGGTCGTATGACCAACAACCAACAGTGAGTCGAGTGAAAGCGAAACACCGGCAACTTAAAAAGAAAGTCCCCCCCCCCGAGAATGGCGAGAAAAGCAAGTGGGGGAGGGGTCCCTCCCATACGCATGAACTAAAAAGCGATTTAGCAAGAGGGGGACAGAATTAAAAGCGGTGAAATCTGTTTTAAGAATCTTACCAGTGTGCGGATGGGCGTTGGGAAATTTCAGAGACTTTAGCAAGTTTTGACAAAAGTAAAAAATCCATAAAAATGGCATGGAAAAAAGCAGGGAGAGACAAACAGCCAAAAGTGAAACCACTGGGGAGCATGAGCCCACAACTGGAAGAGACCACTGAGTTCTCTAAACTTTTGGCGGACTCTTTGCACCCTCTACTGAACCAGATGACTAACATCAATCAGCAGCTGACAACTCTAAATCAGAACTTTGCAACTCAGCAGCTCCAACTGTCTGAAACTACAAAAAAGATGGAGCAAACAGCTGACAACATAAAGGAAATGGATGCTAACTCTAAAAAAGTCAAGAAAAAGGTGTAAATGCTGGAAAGGAAGCAAACTTCGGATGAATCTCAACGTTTACAACTGGAAATGGAGAAAGCTAACCTGATCCTCCGGTTCCAAGGGGCCCCTGAAGTAAAAGACAAGAATCTAAAACAACTTTTGAGCGATGCATTAGCTCCAGTTACAGATTTAAAAGTGGAATACCTTATAAGCGAAATGGATGTGGTCTATAGGGCCTATTCCGTCTACATCAAGAAAAATAATCTGCCTGCGAGGTAGTGGTTAGATTCTCGAAGAGACATGTGAGGGATTCTATCCTAAAAGCAACTACAGGAACACCCCTGAAAATTGGAGGCAACACCATCAGGATTTTAAAAGACATCCCATTTGAAATAAGGAAGAAGAGGAAGTATAAAGACTTAACCCTTTTTTTTTTTTACAAACAAACAGCATTTCCTACAAACTGCAGGATAAAAAAGAAAAAAAAATTGACTCTGTTTCCAAAGTGCGTGAGTTCCTGAGATTGCAACTGGGAGAACCAGCTGGGGACGCTAAAGAAGAAGATGACAGCAAATCTATTGGTGAACTGGACTCTGTGTTTTCCGGCAAGGATTCTGCTTCAGAAAAGAGGGCAGCTGTCCTTAAACGAGAATACCGATTGAGGATTAGAAAAGATAAAGCAAAGTGAAGGCTGAAGGACTCTGGTGCCTTAAAGCATGTGATATAAATGATGCTCTTGGGGTTGTCTTTAAAAAGTTAAAAATGGTTAAAAAGATAAATAATTTAGCTTAATCTACTATGTTCAATGTAATGTAAGCATTTTAGACTAACACTTATATAAGCTGATGTTATGATCTCCTATACTTGGGGTTTTAGTTAGTACTGGGTTTCTTTCCTTTCTCCATAGATGTAGATGTTCCCTCACTATTTTTTCATTGTAGTTTGTAGTTTATAGAAAATGCAATAAAAATCCCCTCCGGGGGGCAGAAAAAAAGAAAAGAAAAGGGTACTGTGGAAAAAGGCTCTGGGGGCATAAGCCATTGATGTCAGGAGCTCTCAGCAACAGAATGGACTTAAGATATTGCCTGTATATTTGTATGGTCTTTAGTTGCTTTCATTAAAATAACCTTTGTATTTTACAATATCCTGCCTCTGTGAGCTTATTTACTTCCAAAGTTCCTTAAAACAGCCCCCTGCTTCTGGCAGAACACCTCAGTAGTTTTCCATGATTACATATCGTATCAGTGTGGCCTAGATTTGGCCACTTTCACTGCTACTGACATTGAGTTGGAGAGGGAAAGCGTCATCACTAGGTTTGAGTCCATGCCTGGTATGCTGAGGCAGGTTAATCACACCATCAACCCATGGCTAAGTTTAGATTCACAGACTTCTACAAATCTGTATGCACAGCTCTTGCTACAGTTGATGCACTGATGAGTAATCTGGACTGCAACAGTGCCATCCTAAACAGTTACATCCTAAATCCATGGAAGTTAATAGACTTAGAAAGGTGTAACTGAGTTAAGGATGGCACTGTACAATGCTCATTTGTTTTCTTTTATTGGACGTTAATGTATATATTCAGAGGTCGATTCGGGGGGGATCGCAGGGATCGCAGTTCCCCCGGGTGAGGTGTGTGTGGGGGGCACACGATGAAGCCCCGCTCCTTCTTCCGGCCGCCCCCTGCTTCCAGCCTCATTCTGTTGCAGAAGGAGGAAGAATCAGGAGGGTAAGTTGGCGTCCTCCCCCTCTGCCTGGCCGAGGCCACTCCACGTGGCCTCCACAAGGACTCCCAGCCCCATCCAGGAGCTTCCCCGAGGTAGCTGTGTTAGTCTGTTGCTGCAAAATAGTCCAAGAGTTCAAATAGCACCTTTAAGACTAACAAATAGCCCCATTAAGACAAACCTTTAAGACTAAGACTGAGTGGTGGGTGTGGCCTTATGACACACTTCCGGTGATGGCAGGGTGTGTGGCCTTATGACACACTTCCAGTGATGTCAGGGTGTGTGGCATATGCTAATGAGTTATGCTAATGAGTTCCCCTAGCTCTTTTTCTACGAAACGACCCCTGTATATATTTACTGAACTTTTGATAGGACTACTAGACTAGAGTAGTTTTTGGAATTAGATTCTGAAGCCTTTTCTCTGCCTATAACAATAAACATCAAAACTACACAACACAGCAGGATTCCATACCCTCAAATGGCAACACAGTTTTTATCATGCTGTGCCTCTCATACAGAAGTTGATATCACTTGCTGTGTGGGATAGAAGACATAGAAGGTTTGTAGCTTGTCAGGTCAGGGGTTCCAGCCTTAGACTCATGTGATAATGAAAAACACATCATTCAAAAGATGAAAACTTGGAGACAGTGCCTGGAGGAATGAAAAGATCGAAGAGCAGCTTTGCCAAAGGTCTGAGCCTTTCAGAGAAACATGCAATGAACTTTCAGTCTTCAAAAAGGTTACTCAGGTTCTTTAAAATAATATTTATGTTGTTCTGCCTGTGACCTGGTGGAATTATAGCTTTTATTTTCCATTCTGCCACCCCCAACAGTAGACATATGTATAGAAATTCTGCAGATCTCTCTCTTTTTTAGTATTTGTGTGTGTGTGCGCACGTGTGTGTGCCTTGGAGTCATGGTTGACTTCTGGTGACCCCTAGTGGGGCTTGGACATTTCAGAGAGGTGGCTTGCTGTTGCCTGCCTCTGTGTCCCAACCCTGGTATTCCTTGGAGGTCTCCCATCCAAGTACTTGGTGGGGTTGGCCCTGCTTAGCTTCTGAGATCTGATGAGATCAGGCTTGCCTGAGCTATCCATGTCAGGGTGAAATTTTGCAGATCTCTTAATGGGATGAATTAACTCACCAGGTATAAATCCCTTCTCTAAAACAGTAAAACAGTACCAGCACCATTAATGAGATAAATTGGAGATCAAAAGTTCACATAGAGTTCTCATTTTTCAAGCAATATCAAAAAAGTCCAAAAGTTGTACACAAAAATGACCATTAAGACAGTGACCTTTTGCAAATTTCTCTGTTTGCTAAGGCTACATATGCAGGCTGTTCCAAGCATCACCATAATATAAACACAATATTCCCCCATCCTTACCTTTCTCGAGCCATTCCCTTTCCACCTACTTGTGATTAGAGATTATTAAAGCAGTGAAGTCACGAACAGAGAAACTTTGGGGGCATGGGAACTGTTTCTGTAAATGCTCTGGTATTGCACACTCCAGGGGTTAGAGGGATCTCAGGTCATTTTCTGAATTAGTGGAGCCACTGTATTTTACAATGACAAAACTTCCGTAACAAACATAGGAACCTCATAATGTTTGCTCTCAATCCAAAGAAAGCATTGTGCATCAAGTGATGCATGTATGGAAAGGAAAATGTTACAGCCACACATACAGTACAATCCTAAACAGAATTACAACTTTATAAATCTGCTGAAGTCAATGGGCTACATACATACACACACACACACACATATACACACACAATAGGAATAAAGCTCGTTGTGGAAATAAATACAACGAGCTCTAGAAAGAGGCTCTCGAAGAGTGCCCTGGCCTTGGGCACTCAGCGTCAATTTGCTGTGGCAACCTCAGCAGGGTATAATGACACAGAGTCCACCATTTTCTCCAGAGGAACTGATCTCTGCTACCTGAAGAGAAGTTGTAATTTTGAGTGATCTCCACCCCTCACCTGAACATTGGCAACAATGGTTCCCCCAGGAGGAAATGTCTGGTTTGGGGGGTGGAGTTTATGACATTGTACCTGTCTGAGGTCCAACCCCTCCTCAAACCCCACCCTCTCCATGCTCCACCCCTCAAATCTCCAGAAATTTCCCAACCTGGAGGTGGCAACCCTATCTCCTTCCCAGCCAATCATCAACCTACCTTTATCTGCCCCTCTGACATCAGCTTTCCATCTCCTCCTCCCTCCCTCCTGGAGACCTCCTGGAGATGGAGCTCTTCCACCATGCTTTCAATCTTCCGCTGCCACCATTACCGCACTCTCGTTATGTTCCATGAGTATTGTCTGGCCCTGGGAAGGGAGAACGGCAGTGTCGCGTCGAACTGAGAGCATTGAGTAGATGTACCATCTTGTAATGTCATCTTTGTGGAAGATCAGACTGGAACAGCTAGAGCACTTATCTTGATGTATATGTAGTAAGGATTTTATATGGTTTTAATTTGTTTTATGTATAGGTGTATGCAGGGGTCATTTCGTAGAAAAAGAGCTAGGGGGACTCATTAGCAT
>NW_015160898.1:70902-95156 GCF_001447785.1 Gekko japonicus | reverse complement strand
TCAGCTTTCTATCTCCTCCCCCCTCCCTCCAGTTGAAATTCTGAGTGATCTCCAGCCCTCACCTGGAGATTGGCAACAATGGTTCCCCAGGGGGAAAAGTAGTCTTTCTCTGCAATGGGGACCAAAGCACCTTACATAATTCTCCTCTCCCCCTTTTGACTTGCACAACCACCCTGTTTTACTGAAAGAACCAAGCTCGGTTGCCTAGCAATGTCCACAGTTTATTCTGACAGGAAAGTGGCCCAGCTGGCAGTGGGCAGGGGAGGGGTTATACTGAAAGTCTGTGACTGGTCTGAAATCACAGCTTCCACAGCAAGAACCTGGGTCTGGCAGAGCCTGCTTTGAAGTGCTAACTGCTATGCCTATGGTAGCCAACCTCCAGGTGGAGCCTGACGATCGCTGAGTATCATAACTGAACTCCAGACAACAGATCTGAGCCCGTTTGCGGGAAGGGCGGGGTATAAATGTAATGAAATAAATAAATAAATAAATAAATCTCTTCCTTTGCTTTGGATGGTGGCCTCTATGGCATTCTATACAGCAGAGGCCTCTCCTCTCCCCTCCCCAAACTCTGGCTTCCTTACACTGGCTTCCTTAGACACAAGAATATCCAGGAATTTCCCAACCTAGAGCTGGCAACCCTAGTCAGGACTGGCTCCAATGAGTTCCTCACAGCAGCCACTGAGAGAAAAGTTAGTCCAACAGAGGAGCCAAGCAGGAGAAGTGTCTTTGTCAGGAGACACAGCTGTTTGCCAGTGCTTCTGACAGGGAACAGTGGCTGAAGGGGGAATGGGCGGGGAAGAGGAGCAGACCCAGCACCTGGCCAATGGCACGCAAGTACTCTTGAGTGGCGGCTAACAGGCCAATGGCTGAGGGAGCACATTGCGCAGCCAATGGGAGAGCTTGAAAGTGCCACCCTGCTACTCAATTATACACACACACACACACACACACATAATGAAATAACATGCATATGGAGTAATGTAATTCACAACAGATGGATTGCATGATTTTATTTTTGAAACTGTATTAGAAGAAATGCTTTTGTTATGTCTTGTGCATGCAGAAAAGATAGTAGGGATACAGTTGCTTTCACTTAGCACAAACTAACATTCAGGAATAATTTTAGCACTTGTGCAAATACTGATGTACCTGCAGAAAATATCTGTGAGATCCAAGGATTGTTGGCTAGCAGTGGCTTCATCCTTGACACTCCTGAGTATGCTCACAACCATTCATTGCTGCTGGAATGCCTGAGAACATGAAACATTTTGTCACTTGTTTATACTAGTTTGCCTGTTTCCTCCACAGCCACACAGCAACTGCAGGGAACTGCTTCTAAATGCGCACAGAATGGTGCCGCAAGGGGAGGAAGGGCTCCTGACTACCTCCCGGTGGTTTTCTCATGTGAAAACCATGTTGGGGGAGTTATTTCACTTATTCTGATGCTCCATGCCTCTCCCTCAAATATGTCAAATAGAGAAGCTCTAAAAACAACAATCTGCATGCATTCCAGTGTCAACAGATATCTCAGAAAATGATCAGTCGCATCTTATGCCTGTAGCGTTGTCAGGTGTGTTTCTGCAGCTGGAGAACTCTCACCCTGCCCTCAATCCAGTAAGCAGAGGGAGAAAAATGTGTGTGTGTGTGTGTGTGTGTGTTTGTGTGGGGGGAGACAATGTTGCTGATGCTGTGATGTTGTGTCCCAGTGAATACCCTGAAGTGTTGTCACAGCCTTCTGTGATACTGTAGGAATCGATCCACTACCATACCATGATGGTAAATACCATAGAGATTGGGAACTTTCTAGAGTGTTGTGGGGACAGTGATGTCACTTCTGGGTGATCACCTGGAAGTGATACCACAGAGCCATCAATGCTTCCCCCTCCCAGGTTTCATCCTCCAACAGCATCTGAAGCTTGCAAAGATGCCCTCTCCAGCTAACCCTTCCAGTTGCAGTCCCTCTCCATTTCAAAAAGGCAAGTTTGCTACAATATCCTTGTAAGGGTAAGTGGGAAGGACTAGGTGACAGAAAGCTCATTACAAACTGGGCCCAATTTTCAGTGGAACTCTGTATTTAGCTCAGAATGTATTTGATAGGGGGAACCTCAAGAAGGGGAGCCGCTATGAGTCCACCCTTCTGTTTGTGTCAAAATGGGGGGAAATCCCCTGAGTTGGACAAATAGAGTGGCCAGTATCACTGCATTTTCCTCATGCATGAGACTACCCTGTGAAGCTACTGAACTGGCTTAGTCAGCATTGTGCTTGTAAGTGTCCCCGTTTTATAGAAGGAACTTTCCAGTGTTCCAAATGATGATCCAAGATTAGAATCATAGAATCATAGAGTTGGAAGGGACCTCCAGGGTTATCTAGTCTAACCCCCTGCACAATGCAGGAAATTCACAAATATCTCCCCCTCCACAGCCCCCGTGACCACTGTTCCACGCCCAGATGACAAAAACCTACAGGATCTCCAACCTAACTGACCTGAAATCCCTTTAGCTAACCAGACCCCTACTCCACCACACCCTCTGTGTTACTCTGTGTACAACATCATAGCCCCATCTCTTCTAATTAGAGGTAACCATTGTGCCTAAGGACCTTTAGCCTTACAGTGACAGTGACGTATGTGATATGGTGTTAATATAGTAGTTATATAGTGCATAGTATTGTCCTAGATTAGACCTTCCCATCAGCAAATATCACACCATAGCACAGTGGAAAAGAAGCTGAACTGTAGTGCAATGAGAAAATAAAAAATAAAGTTTAATGAAATATATTAAAAATGACAACAAAACTTTATGAAAGATTAAAACTGAGAGGCAGAGTCTATTCCACCATATTGAATTCCCACTCTGTACACCTGCAGTGGAAAAAAGAATTATGCCACTACTCATATATCTAAAATAATCTTTTCAGGAACAAAATAAACATCCATGTTACAAAAGCAAAGTGTGGAAACTATTATATCTATACTACTAGATTTACTGTAAGGAAGGGAATAAGATGTGCTTTTATCTTTCAAAGCAATCTAATGTAAGCAGGGTGAATTGCTACTTCAAAAGACCTCCACACAAAAGGGTACATCCAGCCAAAAATTAAATACAACTCCCATTTATATTAATGAAAGCAGGAGAGCAATGCAAGTACTTGTCGCTCCCTTTGAAGCAAATGGGAACAGAAGTATTCAACTTGGCTGGACCATGCCTACATTTTGAGCCCATTCTGGATGTTCAGACCACCATGAGAAACTCTCACCCCAAGACAGCTTGTGTCATCATGACCCCCTCTGACCATCTCAGGGACTCAGCCACAGAGTCCTCAGGGGAAGAGCCTGTGGAGCCAAGGCCACCAGCCGTGGAGCAGCAGTGGGACCAGAAAGAACCTGCCTAACATGTCAGAGGTGCTAGCTGACAAGGTGCCAGTGGCACCCGAGACCACCGTGTCAGAGCTTGATGTGTGCCACTTTATTAGCAACATTTATGGTACTGAGGTGAGCTGGGAGAAATGCTCTCTCATCACTAGTTTCGAATATGCCATAGATCAACAGATTGTTCTTGGGACTGGTCTCAGCCTCACCCTTTATTATTTATATGCAGGGCTATTTTTCGGCAGGAACGCACAGGAACGGAGTTCCAGCTGGCTCCTCAGTTGGCCACACCCAGCAGGAACTCATTAGCATAATAGGCCACACCCTAGAGCAGAAACTCATTAGAATTGGCTACATTAGGGGTGTGTGGCCTAACATGCAAAGGAGTTCCTGCTACAAAAAAAGCTCTGGGTTTTGACAACAAGGTAAACAGAATAAGAAGCAAAAGGGGTGTGTGGCTGGATGACCACACTTCTGGTAACATGGGGGTGCGGCCTAATACGCTAATGTGCTGTGCTTTCAAGGGTGTGGCCTAATATGCTAATGGGTGTCTGCTGTTGGGTGTGGCCTATTATGCTAATGAGTTCCTGCTGGGCTTTTTCTACAAAAAAAGCCCTGTTTATATGAAGTGGTTAAATGTTTTCTAGAATGTCTTCTGAATAATGTGTATTCTGTGGCTGGGATCATTTGCATGAATGACCTGCTTTGCATGCATTTGTATTCCTTGTTTTGTGTTTGTGACAATAGTAGTCTGAATTTTGTTAGGGTGATCTGTGATGGCCCAATATCATGTGTGGATGCTATTGCTTAGTGGCACAGGGCTTGAAAGTACATGCAACAGTATACCTTAGATGAG
The DNA here is from genome assembly GCF_001447785.1 of Gekko japonicus. Lineage (NCBI taxonomy): Eukaryota > Metazoa > Chordata > Lepidosauria > Squamata > Gekkonidae > Gekko > Gekko japonicus. Next base: position 90,930 of record NW_015160898.1, on the reverse strand, counting down.
CTTAGATGAAAGGAGCACTTTCTGTGGTCTGTACTCCTTAACCATTGGTTCTGACATTTGTGTCACCTAGGTACTAGAGTTTTTTTTCCCAAAAGCTAGCAACCCTGGGTAACTTAACCTCTAATCTTCTCATCTGGGACTGAAATATGGTCAAGTGTACCTCCATGTGCTAATTTTCCATTCTGTTACCATGACTCTGATCCAAGGGTGGGTACATTCTTGTTTGTTTACTTGTAAGTTATTAGGACATGGCATCTGTTAATTATCTATTCAAAAGAAATGATAGCTCACTAAAAAGAACTTTGTGTTCTTTTAGTTCATAAGCATTATTTTGTTCACATTTTCATTAACCTTTACATTTGGAAAGTCCATCATTCTATCTTGCATTAGCAAGAATATGGTTTGTTATTTGCACAGAACTAATAGAAGTCCATTAATATTGTTGAAACATAATCAGCATATTGAACTTCAAATTCTGAAGTCAAATAGCATTGTTAATAGAATTCCATTTACAATTAATCACACCATTCTTTGTTAAAGAAAGCCTTTAGACTGGATAGGGTTATTGAGGACCATAAATCACATAATTATGTTAAGTCATTCTAAATCTCTGCTGGTGTGATGAATAAATTCATATTTAAACCATATTACATGTGAAGGAAAGGTCCAAAGTATCTTTCTTTAACAAAATGTTTCAGCATAAGAGTTCCTTGTCTCTCTCCCTTTTTAAATGTAACTAAGAAATCAGATACTTCAAAAGAACAGAAGTTTCAAGTTTTTGTGTTTTAACTTTTTGTGCAAAACATTTTCCTGCCTCTTGGAATAGTTGTGAGGAATGTGCTCTTATGCTGTGCAAAAATGGGTTGGTGAAAACAGGTAGTATGAACTTAAAACATTTTTTGCGGAATATGTGCTTATGCATTTTAATCACATTACTCTGTTTTAGTTTAGGCCGAGGCACTGAATTACAAATCAAGCAACAAACAGGGAAACAACAGACAGGTGGGCCAAACTTGGAGCCAAAACACAGGAAACCTTCTCTTGCTCTGACCAGAAAGCATTATTGAGAACCTGAACCAAGGCCATAAACCCTCTCACTGTGGTCCAAGGGTTATCAATGAGGCACATGGCTGAACTCAAATTTTCAACCAGTTCTGATTGTCTGTGATTTGTTCTTGCTTCTATTATATGCATTCAGGATACAATTCTACTTCTCAAGTTCAAAAACTAGTCTAATCCACCCTTCTATATTTGATGGGGGTGGTGGAGGGGTGATGTACATTGTATCTAAACTATTCCATTTTCGGAATATTTTTTTTTTTTTGTGAGAAGTAATGAGCCTATCCAGTTAGCAGGACAAATGAAAATGAAGCCAAACGCAGCCCTGAGACCACAAAATAAAAAGTCGTGCACCAGATGGGTGGGACAAATAGATAATTGTTGAATAAAGTGACAGCAGTACCCTGTAGTGGAGAATGTGAACACTGGGAGTGCATTGACAGTGACATCTTTCTTCATAACTGTCTGAAAATCTTTCAAAATGATGTCATTTATTCTTTCTCTTCATTAATGTTTAAAAGAGGTTCACTCTCAACAACATGAAGTGGGAAAATATCTCAAACTATAGGTTAAGAAGTATTATGTTGGAAAATATAAATTTAGCCCTTAACTTTCATTAACATACCAGAGGAGAATCTGAAAATTTTGCAACAAGCAAAGAAAGTGCTCAATTAATGTTCCATGGCCTAAGAATGGCATCCAAATGATTAAAATGTACAAGAGGCTTAACAGGATGCTCTTACCTTGCTTTACAAAGAACTAGGCTTAAGTGAATTGCTGGTAGATAAAAAGTTTATAAAAATTATGTGGGTGCCCTGAGCACCTAAATTTCCAGTAGGTGTTCACATTTGGTTTATCCAGTATTAAAGATTCCAGCTGAAGTTCAACCCATGTCTACAAAAACATGTAGCAATACTTCCACCCTATGACAACATCAGTAGAACAAGCTCTCTCTTGCCAGCAAATGTGCTGCTCATGATCTAAAATGCATAAGCAACAGATTAATTTCTTATAAAAGTCTTGCTTTGGAGTCTCTTCTCCATAAGTAATGAATGCTTTATACTGCACCAATACTCACTGAGGCGAATTACTTTTTCTATCTTCTATCAGTATGATTTTATAGATCAGAAGTTACACAAAAAATAAATAGTTATTTTTAAATAGCTGACAAGTTTTTGTAAGCCACTATTTTAAATTATTTGCATTCCTATCAGAGATAATAGTTACATTCCTGGCCTCACATCATGGGTAAAAATTATCATATCCATTGCAAAGAGCTCAACTGGTAAGGATTTGGTCCAAAGCAAAGTCAAAAGCTGTTATCTTTTTAATTCTACATGCTTAAAATGTACAATCTCACCATGTTTCATGGTATCTGGACATCACAAGCTTCAGAAATATTCCTCGCAGTGCCACCACAGTAATAATGCAGCTTTAAATATAAAGTTGCTAACAATGGCTGCATCTACACATCATTGGATATTGTGCTATAACAATCCTTTACAAGGTGGATTGGCTTGTTGGTGCTAGAAAACCCAGTTATGAAAGATTGCTATAGCACAAAAATAGTAAGATCCAACATGGTATGGATGCAGCTTTGGTTAGGTAATTTATCATCATTTCAGGCAATTCACTGCTTTTAAAAAATCCAGTCCTGTATGAAACTGGGCCAGCTTTTTCAGCTTAAAAATGTGTTGAAATGGCATATCATATGAACATTCTACTGTGGTGATTACTTTGAGCATGCTGTAGAACACCACTTCCACACTCCTTTGGGTCAAATTATGCATCATCATGTTATCATGTGATAACAATGTACTGCGTAAGTGCAACACCTCCACCAGTATCTAGTCCCTAAACAGATATTCCTCCTTGAGGAATACTTTGGAAACAGATGGTTTCGGGGCATAAAAGCCTGGCATTGTAATGCAAACTAGATCTACTGGAGAATATCCAATAAACCATGCATGGATTTCTACATCAATTTAGCACCATTTTTTCAAACAAAAGGGCCATTGCACAGGAGAAAGCATCAGTCCAATAAAGGGGAATAATTAAAACTGAGCCTAGCAAACAAATATCTAACAGTTAATGAAATGTCACATGGATAGTTTTGGGGTGGTGGTTACTGGATGTTACCATCTGTGGATCTGATATGAGTCCCTAAACGTAGCTTGCTTTCCTCTCTCTTCCCCCCCTTCCTTCCAACACAAGTCTGAGTTTGTATTCTCAAAAGTAAGTTCCATTATGGTCAATAAGGCTTACTCCACAATATATGTGTACTGTAGGAATCATTCAGTACTACTCTTCTCGCTGCTACTATTCTCTGTCCCTTGCTTATGTTTCCTTTTCAATGCTTCTCTGCAGGTAGTTTCCACTGCCCTTCCTAGGCTTTGGTCACACACACTAAATAATCCACTTTCAATCCACTTTCAGTGCACTTTCCAACTGGATTTTTACTGTGTGAACTGGCAAAATTCAGTTGGAAAAGTGCATTGCAAGTGGACTGAAAGTGGATTATTTAGTGTGTGTGACCACAGCCCTACTCTGTTTTACACTTCCTTATTGTAATAGGGAATAACATGGAGAGCTACCTGATTCCAAGGCTACTGAATAGTGTTTAGTGTAGTCACATTAACACATCATCATAATGAAAGGGGGAAGACAGATAGTGGCCCCAGTTACACTGGGGGAAAAGGTGCGGCTGAAGTGCGGCTTTTTTGAGCCGCATCAAAAGAGAAGCGCCGCGGCGGGATCAGACAGATCCCCCGAGCCACCGCAGGATCAGACAGATCCCCCGAGCCACCGTGCAGTTGCTCCCTGGCATGATCAGATGCTGGGGGGAAGCCACAGATCAGTGAGCAAGGCGAGCCCACTGCGCATGTGCGCACTGGTGCAGTTTGCCCAGGGGCCTCGCATGCTGCCGGAGACAAGTGCGCCGGTGATCACACGGCCGCCCCTGCTGTGGATTTTCAGGTAAGTAGTAGTGTTTTGTAGGGGTTTTTTTTGATCCGCAGCTTCGGCTGGAAGAGACTGATCGGGGACGAGTGCGCGTCGCTTCCCAGATGTTGCGGTGTGATCGCGGCCACTTGATGCGCCCCCGATCTGTCCCTCTCACGGATCAAATCCTCCCATGTGACCAGTGCCAGTGTTGTGCAAGCAGAAATAGTAGATGGAAAAAGTGTCAGAGTGGTGCAGTGGTTAAGATTGTCAGACTAGTATCTGGAAGACCCAGGTTTGAATCCCCACTCATGTCATGGAAGCTTGCTGGGTGACCTTGGGCCAGTCACATTCTCTCAACCTAATCTACCTCACAGAGTAGTTGTGAGGATAAAATGGAGAAGAGAATGATATAAGCGGCTTTGGGTCCACACTGGGGAGAAAAGTGGGGTATAAATGAATTAAATAAATATACGCATACAAAAAAGTTCCCTTTGCATAGTTATCTTCTAAAGCTTAAAAACACCCTTTCTCTAGCACAGGACCACATGCTCATAGCAGGTAACTGCTGGATACATGCCACTGTTTTAAGATAACTGTAAAATGTTTAAGTTGCAAAAATACAGAATGGTATCTCTAGACATGTATGATTGTGCTGCATGACCCTTCCTTTCTTCTTGGTATCAGGGTAGCCCCCAAGTGCTAGCGTGCCTAGGAGCCTGATACTGTCTGCATGTATGAGAGAGAGAACATGACCTCCTAGCCAGCACCAGTGCATTAAGAGGATAGCTTCCTGCATGCCATGCCTGAAGTTTGCTGGAGCTTGGATGTTTACACTGTCCCAACCACTGCATGCTTCATGAGGATTATCCTGCAGGGGTTATTAGGTCCCCAGTAGATGACGCAGAGAGCCATGCAGTGATTTTAGCTCATGCTGAATAGAACTTGTATTTTGGAGAAAACAGTGTCTGGCCCTTTGGTACAGAATGTTTTCCAGGAGCTTAGGCATAACATGTTTTGTGCAATGATATAGTCATTTCCAACCATATACAGAAAATAAGAGTTGTATGTACAGTGACACCTCGACCTTATTATGAGAATGCTGTTGATTCAGGTGAGTACGGCTGTTACAGAGCTGTTTGAGAAATCTTTTGATCTCAAAGAATATTCATATGATAGCAGAAGCTGGGAGGTCTTCAGTGTTTCTTTACGCTGAGAGCAGAGATTGCTTCTGATGGCTCAACACCACTCACAAACAACAAGCCATAGCAGTACCCTTTAAGGGGCCAGCTGCTTCTTTACTCCAAGATGGAGTCTGGCATTCAGAATGGAGCCTGAGTGACTTGGGCCAATGTGCCTAGTCAGCCACAAACTAGCAGTTCCAGGCAAGCTGAAAGCTGTGCTGGTAAACAAAGTAGGGTTGCCAGCAATGTTCCCTCCAAGCTGTGGAGTCTTGTGAGCAGAAATTCTACTTTGTGAGCTACTAGCATTAAAGCTGTGAGCGAGCAATGTGGCTCCTGCATAAATTAGTCTGCTCTGGAGCCATCCTTCCTGAGCTAAGACAAAAATCTGTGAGCTGGAGGTTGAAAAACCATGAGCTAGCTCGGACTAACTCAGCTTAGAGGGAACACTGGTTGCCAGCCTCCAGGTGGGGCCTGGGGATCTCCTGCTTTTACAACTGATCTCCTACTGACAGAGATCAGCTCCTCTGGAGAAAATGGCTGCTTTGAAGGGTGGATTCTACGGCATTGTGCCACGTTGAGGCCCCTTCCCTCCCCAAACCCCACCCTCTCCTGGATCCACCCCCAAAGTCTCCAGGTATTTTCCAACTCAGACCTGGCAACTCTAAAACAGAGAGATTTTGTGGACTGTGCCCAAAGTTGTGTTCAGGCCTGAAAAGAGTGTAATGCAAGCTATTACCAGGATACAGAATGCTCAAGTAACAACACTACTTTTGTATGAAATCAACTAATACTAACCATGATTAAAATAGTGTAATAATTACTTAGCACACAAAACTCTAACATTAGCAATGTCCTCTTTTTAAAGTATCTAAATACAAGTGACAACCGTCACATGCATTTCATTACCATTAGTGATAAAAATCTAAATATTGTGAGATAAACCTACATCTCTGGCTAGTGAATAATGCTTGTCACAGGAAGCCAAATAACGGCATCTACACAATATTGTGTACAATCTCCTATTTAGAAGCATCCTGTGTATGTGGCCTTTCCCATTGCACTCTGTTTTCTTATGCACTCTGCTCTTTTAGGTTTTTTATGCACTCTCCTCTTCAGCAGTTGTTTTACTGTTTTAGACTTTTTAAAGCTGTAGTTTATTAAGATAAATGGAATACAATTCAGAACTAATTTCAAATTCAGAAGTATTCTTTGGCTGTAACCAGGTAACTTCTACACATGTATAAATCCCAACAATTTTAGTGGTATTTATCTGCCTTTTAGTGTAGCTATTTATTTGCCAAAACTGTTGGAATAACAATATGGAAACCTTTAGGGTATGCAGTGTTTTGGGTTCAAATTATTGTTCATTCATATATTTGGATGACTACAAAAAACATAGAGTTGAATCATGTCAAAATGGTCATTCCAGAGAGAGAAGCTGAACCTTACCCAGCACCAGTCACAAGTCCATCCACTGATATATCCATTTTATCTGTTATCCACAAAAAGATTCTGCATATTAACATCCTGCGAAATACAGAATTGTACCTTTTTTTTGCACTTCCCACAAAAAAGGTGCTGCCACAGGGAGGGGTGTGTGGATCAGAGGCAGAACATATTTTTGGCACATAAAAGGTCTCAGGTTTAATCCCTGGCATCTCCAGCTAAAAGGATCAGGTGGTATGTGATGTGAAGGACTTCTGCCTCACACTCTGGAGAGCCTCTACCAGTCTCAGTAGACAATGGTAACCTTGATGGCCCATTCATCTGATTCAGTGTAAGGCAACTCGATGTGTCCAAACTCAGATTGTCTCAGTGATGTACTTAATTTGTGGATCATTAGCAATGGTTGTCTCCTGTCTTCCTTGCATCACCTCAGGGTCATTCAACAGCTTTGGAAACAAATGAACACCATACTGATTGCATGCTGCAAAACCATCTTAAACTTCCATTTTTTTAAAATTTCCATTTTAAAATATAAATTGTTAAAGTGAATGTTCCTCTGATCCAAGCTACCTATTTCAGCTGTTGTAGATAAGATCCATTTTAACATTAACAAAATGATCCCATCTCTTCTGTTGCTGAGCAGAAGCTTATTAATGCCTTCCTGTGTGGTAAGTCTGCAAACAGTGAGTCATACAGACTACAGCCCTGCCTGAAAGAAACTAATTTAAGATAACAAAGGATAAATGCAAAGGTCAGAGTTAGAGACAAATCTATTATTTAAATACAAGACATTAGAACTGCCTTACAAAAGATAGCATGGAGATTAAGAGAAAATGAAGATGATGCAAAGAGAATAACGTTATTCAGATTTTCAGCACTGTGAGGAAATATCTGTATGGAGTAAAATACCACTGAATGTTAATCACCAAGCAATTATCCTCAACGTCTGTTGTCAGTGGAGCTTTTATGAAGCTTTTGATAAGCAATTTATTTTCCATACAGGTCACAACAGCAGCATTCCCTTAACCAGACTGCCTCTAATAATCCAAAGTTAGCTCAGCACAGAGTTAGACAAGGCCACCTAACCTTTCTTTTGTGCCTCTGAATTTACATTTCTGAAATTCACTTCAACACCACCACCAAGTCCCCTGGAATTTCTCAATCCAGAGTTGGTAGTCTTAAACCTGGCAGTATGGGAACTTAGTAGAAAGAAGACATCCAGAATGTGGAGCTTCAGGAAGTTAGAACATCAGCAACGAATGGAAGGCTCTGCCAGGTAAGCCTGAAGAACTTCTCAGAAAGTGAGGAGCAGGATGTGAAGTTCCTAAACTAGGAAAAAACTGTATTCAGTTCTAAGCTGCAATACCACCAGCATGAATCAGACGAGTACAGGAAGGTCTCAGTTCAGTAGTAGACGATTTGCCAGTAGCAGGGCCATAGCCAGCGGTGGGGTGCATGGGGTAGTGCTAGTGCCCCCTTTCATATCTGCGATGCCCCCCACTGTTGTGATTTCCCAGCCACCTCAGAGGGAGGCCATGGACCGACAGCCTCACTTGGCTGGCCATGTGGCCCGCAAGCACCCGTGGGCATCGCAACCCAGCCCGGCTAGGTGGAGTGCAGCAGGACCCACCTGCTTCCTGATGTTGGTGACCAGGCTGGAAGCGCTGCCCTGATGGCTCCCTGCTCCCTTCCACTTCAAATGCCATCTCCAATGGTGCAGGGGCAGTGTAGGACCTTGGGTAACACTGTGTGCCCAGCAAGGGGGAGAGAGGGGAGGGAGAAGATGATGTGGCAGGCAGAACATGAGGCATGAGGCCAGGTGAGGCTCTGAGGGGGTAGGGAGGCCAGGCCGCTGGCCACCCTCAGGACAAAAGAGCCTGAGGGGCTGGGCTTCTGTGTTTTGGGCAGTCTCTGAGGGCCAGAGTTGGGCCCTCTTACCTCCGATGGCTTCCAGATTAGCCCATTTATTTTACTAGCGGCACCCCCCAGTGCCCCCCCCAAATTCCTGGCTATGGGCCTGGCCAGTAGACACTGAGAAATACTTAAGCAGAGCAAAAGATATAGACCCACCCAACCTGGATATAATGGATAACATGTACATAGATTTTGTGGGTTCTCTGGGAGTGGGCAGAGAGGAGGTTACCACAGGAAACCTGTGTTGAATGCAAAAAGTATTTAGCCTCTTTTAAAACTGCTATTTATTGATTTCATTGTTCTACTATTATGCCGGGAAAGGGTTAATCAACCTTGCCTTAGATCCTCTGGAATTCTTCTGCAAGTGGAAGGATTTCTGCTTGAGGTGGCAATTGTCTCTCCTCCTCCCTCCCATGGGAGCCTGAAATGGCCCTTGAAATCTTATTCCTGAGGGAAAGGGGACTTCCATGAACAGGACTGGGGGTTCTTTCAGTCTAGGGATGCCAGCCTCCAGGTGGGACTTGGAGATGTCCCAGAATTACAGCTCATTTCCAGACTACAGAGATCTGTTCCCCTGGAGGAAATGAAGTCTTTGTAGGGTGGACTCTATGGCACTGTACCCCACTGAGGTCCCAGTTCTCCCCAGGCTCTATCTTCAAATCTCCAGGAGTTTCCCGAAGTAGAGCTGGCAACCCTTACACACATCCCCGGTCCCCTACCAGTGACTGGGGGGGGGGGACCTGGCAACCCTATGCTGATGCAGGAGGAAAGGAATGAGACAGTTGCAGTCTGTTAACGGAAATCTTACAGCTTGTGGGAAAACTCTGTGGGACCTAAGAGCAAATCTTTTTATTTTTGCTAATCTACTAATGTTATATAATTATTGGATTGGTGCATTGCTGAGCCCTGTCTTGCATTTGAGCTGACAGTCTAGGTTCAAACATGCTCATGGTTTTATGAGTGGTCTTTCACAAGCGTAAACTGATTTATTATGTCACTGCAAATAAAGTTGGCACAGTAGAGTGGGGTGACTAGAAAGATGAAAGATGTCTCCCTTGAATTTTTTTCCTTCTGACTGAGTCAGTATAATTATAATTTTTCTGCAAGCATACTTAGATCTGGGCTGTCAGCCTGAATAGGAAAAAAAAATAGCTTTCTGTATATCTGAGGATTTTGTGAATTGCCCCATAACTATGTCTGTTTAGTCTTTCATCCTGTGTAGCCTTGCTGTTCTAACAAGGACCTGAAAGCCCCTCTGGCTTCAAAGGAGGTCTTTTTTCCCTCTGGCCTGGCTCCCGTCATTTGAACACCTGCACAATGGGAAGAATTGTAATAGTTTCAACTGTCTCCAGTCATTTGTGCTAATAAAAAACATAACTTGTTGAACTATTTACTTATCATACAGCAGCTAAAGACAAAAATTTTGCTCTATTATGGCCCTGTTCATATGAGCCCATTTGGGCCGGGAGCAGGACGGAATGGGGGCGGAGCAAACGGCCGCGATCCCACCTCAACATCTGGGGAGCGTGCCGTCTCCGTCCCTGATCCGGCCCGAATGGCGATACCCCGCTGCAAAACCGAACCTCCTATCCAGGTGGTTGCAACCGTCTGGAGCGCCCCAAGCCGGCTGTGGGATCGGCGGCGCGTCCTTGAGCCACCGCATCCCGGCCCCCGGCCGTACTGCGCATGCTCGGGCATGCGCAGTTCGGCAGCCTCCCCCTCCCATCGGGCACGTCCTCCCCGGCGTCTGCTCTTGCCGGGGAGAAGAGGCGCCGCGACCAGGGGATCCATGGGATCCCGCCGCAGCGTCTCAACGGTGGAGCGGCTCTATTTAGCCGCGCTTTGCCTCGTGGTTTCCCTGCCATGTGGCAGGCACCTATAGCCAGCACCTGAAAGCAGGTTTCTACATTCACCAGCCTACTTGGATAACATGCATTTATACCCTGCCTTTCTCCACCATGGGGACCCAAAGCAGTCTCCTTCATTTTATCTTTACAGCAGCCCTGTGAAAGGCTAGGACTATGCAACTGACTGGAGATATTCCTGTTTGTGTCCTTGACGTAGCTGGTTGGCCACTGTGCAGACAGAATAGTGGACTAGATGGACCTTTGGTCTGATCCAGCGTGGCTGTTCTTATGTTCTTATCACCCATTGAGCTTCCACAGCAAAACACTGATTCAAACCTGGGTTTCCAGATCTAGTCTGAAGCTATAGCTACTACACCATTCTGGCTTTTGTGGAGTAGCTGCAGTTGAATAGTATCAAGCAGCCAGTTCTGGGTGAGTCATGTGAGTCTGAATGGTATCAAATTACCTGGTTGTTGCTTCTAGGTCTGGTCTCAGTGAGCCCCAATGAGAGCCGCATGGTGTAGTGGTTAAGAGCGGTAGACTCTAATCTGGAGTACAGGCTTTGATTCCCTACCCCTACAAATAAAGCCTGTTGGGCAAGTCACAGTTGTCTTAGAATTCTCTCAGCCCCACCTACCTCAGAAGGGTTGTGGTCAGATGGCATGATCATCATGTTGTTGGCATGCCTCAAATTTTACCTGGGGTTATCTATTCTGCAGTGATGTGATCAGACAGCCCACTGGGCAGCACACTCATCCAGCTCTCACCCCGCAGTCAACCATCCAGACAGGTAGGGACTGCCTCTTCCCATATACACCCCAAAGAGCATTATGCTCCATGGATAAACATCTCCAGGTTGTCCCTGGCCCAAAGGACGTCCGTCTTGCCTCGACCAGGGCCAGGGCTTTTTCTGCTCTGGCCCCTGCCTGGTGGAACATGCTCCCAGTTGAGATTAGGGCCCTGCGGGATCTTCTTCAATTCTGCAGGGCCTGTGAGATGGAGCTGTTCCTCCGGGCCTTTGGCTGAGTCAGCGGACGTCTCTATATGGCCTCCCTGAAGTGGTTTTCACCTATCCACCTATCCATCTGTTAACCCAAATAATATGCTAAAGAATCGTACAACCAGTGACTGTCAGAAGTGTGATTGGGTTTTAATGTTTATTATTGTTTACATTACTAACTTGTTTAATTTTAATCATATTTATTGTACTGGTTTTATGATGTGACCTGCCCTGAGCCTGCTTGCGGGATGGGCGGGCTATAAATACAAATAATAAATAAAATAAACAGTCACTGCTACATGGTAACCCTGGAGCTAGCATGCTCCTTTAAAAAAAAAATCACTCATGCATGCACATAAACATTTATTCGACGTGCTGCAGTTTACTTCCATGTCCACGCATGTGCACAAATGTGAAATTGAATCACTTTTTTTTTTGACAGCCATACTAGGGGAAATTTTCTGACCCAAAAAACCTATTCCAAAGTTACCTGGTGATCCCGGTGGACCAATTGGGCATATAAAGGTGTCTGCACTGATGTGGCTGATCATGGGCAATTGAGCACATATACGCACATCACTAACTGCCTAAAAAAAATGGTGCCAAAAAAGAACAGTGCCGAAGGGCTTGACTTTGCACTGGAGTGATCAGACGTCTGGAAATGCACAGTGAGACCAGCAGGATCCACAAAATACGGACTTTCTCTGGTGTCAGGAAAGTCAGCTGTGAGACTGGGGGCTGACGACTTCAGTATGGGATATCTTCTGTGATGTCTGGATGAACATTTTAAAACTGGAGGGGAGAAGCAGCAACACTGGATCAAGAAACCCGTCTGACCACGCCCAAGGTGACTGTTGTGAAGAGAGGAAGGAAAGGCAATTGTAAGCCACTTTGAGAATCCTTAGGGTAGAGAAAAGCAGGGTATAAAAAAAAACTTTTCTTCTTCTTCTTTCCTCGAAGGCCAAAACAGTCCTAGAAAGGGTCCTCCTCTTGCTTTTTACTGACAGAAACCAAGGCTTGAATGCTGGCAATACTGTTGTGGTTGTTAGCAATGGCATCTGAGGGCATCCATTTCTTAAAGCTACAGGTACTCCCTTTACCTTTAGGTAAACAGGTTAACCACCCTTTTTTTGCTTCTTTAATTTTTAGAATTCAGATTTTTCTGCAAACCTGCAGCATTTTTCAGGTTTGTAGAAGGAGCTGTCTTGTCGCTTCATAATGCCAGTCTTCAGATTTAAGTATCCACAAATTTGGCCAAATTAAGAATTAGATACATTGGCAAGTGGGAATTCACCCCCACTATTTCCTCTGTCTCTTTCTATAAAGTCCCCATAGCATCTCCTCTTTTCTTGCTTACTTCTCTCCTTCTAGTGTTGGCAACCTCCAGGTGGGGTCTGGAGATTTCCTGGAATCACAACAGATCTCTCAACTACAGAGATCAGTTTCCCCTTAGGGTTGCTAGCTCCAGGTTGGGAAATTCCTGGAGATTTGGAGGTGGAGCCTTGAGAGGAAAGCAACTTCATAATGGTATAATGCCATAGAGTCCACCCTCCAAAGCAGCTATTTTCTCCAGGGGAACAGATCTCTGTCATCTAAAGAACAGTTGTAATTCTGGGTAATCTCCACCCCCCACCTGGTTCACAACCCTAGCTTCCCTGGAGGAAATGGCTGCTTTGGAGAGTGGAGTCTATGACATTATATCCCTCTGAGGTCCCTCCCCTCCTCCTCAAACACCACCATTCCCAGGTTCCAGCCCCCAAATCTCTAGGAATTTCCTAACCTGGAACTGGGAACTGACAACCCTATCTCCTTTGCACTCAACAGCCAACCTAGCTTTATCTGACCCTGACCCTCTCTCTTCAGCCCTCCTTTGCCCAGCATCCTCTACCTAGGAAAGCTATGGCCCAGTTGTGTGGTGCCAGACACTGGGCCAGGCCCACTTGCATGGTAGGGTACCCTTAAGGACTTTTGGGATGGCACCTCACTTTCCCCTGTATCCCCCTCCCCACACTATTTCCTTTTGCTGCCCTACTTTCCTCCCCATATACTCTTCTCTTTTCCTCATTCCCTCCTCAGCCATTCACCAACCTGCCTTTTATCTGCCTCCCATCTTCAGCTAAATTTTTAATTTATTTACTTCATTTATACCTCGCCTTTCTCCACAGTGGGACCAAAGCAGGTCACATTATTCTCCTCTCCTCCCTTTTATCCACATAACAACCTTTTTAGGTAAGTTAGGCTAAAAGTATGTGATTGGTCCAAAATCACCCAATGAGCTTCCACAGCAATATGGGGATTCGAACCTGTCTCTTCCAGACCCTACTCTGAAGCTGTAACTAGGGATGGGCATGAGCCACAGTTTTGTGGTTCGGTCCATGGTTTGTGGCTGAACCATGAATTGAACCATGAACTGATACATTGGTTCATGAACTGAACCAGTTCATATCAGGTCATTACCCCTGCTTTCTTCTCCCCACTACTTTTTGATCTGAGCCATTTCACTCTCTGCTTTCTGCTTGCCATCAAAAGCTGCAGAGAGCAGAAAGCAGAGGGTGAAAAGGATCAGAGTGAAAAGTAGTGGGGAGAAGAAAGCAGGAGTTTATACGGCTTAGAACCATTTAAACCTCTATTTTGTGATCACTGCCGCTCAGCTGTTTTTCATGAAGAACATGAAGCAGGGGTTTAAATGGCTTGGAGCCATTTAAACTCCTGGTCTCTGCTCTTCACACATTGCCATGAACTGCCTTAAAATGTGTAGAAGTTTGTGGCAGCTCTTCAGTTTGTGAACATCACTTCACGAACCCTGAACATGATAAACTTTAGTTTGTGAGCCGGCCCATTCCTAGCTCTAACTGCTATACCCAGGGCTGGCTCACTCACTAGGTGAACTAGGCATTCGCCTAGAGAGCACCGGCCCTTAGGGGTGCCAAACTGCCCCCACCAAAAGCCCCCCGCCATTGCATTTCCGTGGGTGGGTGACCCCCGCCGCTGCTGCCCGCTGCCTCTTTGGCTAGCTAACTTCTCCCTGCCTACCCCCTCAGCTTCCCAGTGGAGTGCAAGCACTCGCAGCTGGGGACTGGCAGCTGCAGCAGGAGCAGCAGGAGCAGCAGGGCCAGGGGAGCAATGGCTTTCAAGTACCCTGCCGATCAGCCTCTTCTCTAGTGCCCTGACGAGGGGCGCCAAACTGCACCCCCCCAAAAAAAGCACCCCGCTGGCTCTGACGGGGTGGCCGCCGCCACCTCTTTGGTCAGCTAACTTCTCAGGAGGAAGAGCAGCAGCACAAGGGGGGGCAGAAGGGGAAATTGGTGGGCGCACGGGTGGGGCGCCAGAAGGGATCCTCACCTAGGGTGCAAAATAAGCTGGGACCGGCCCTGGCTATACCACACTGGCTTTCATAGGGTGGCTGCTGTTCAACAGTAGCAAGCGGCGAGGCCTAGTTGAGCCATGCAAGTCTAGTGGTATCATGTCACCCAGAGGGTGTTACCAGACTTAGGGTTGTCAGTCTCCAGGTGGGACCTGGAAGTCTCCCAGAATTACTAATGAAATCCAGAAAACAGAGATATTTCCCCTGGAGAAAATAACTACTTTGGACTCTGGTATTATATTCAGCTGAGGCCTCTCCCCTCCCCAAACCCTGCCCTCCTCAGACTCCACCACAAAGTCTCCAAAGATCTCCTCCCTCAAAGGCCAAAATGGACCTGGAAAGTTCCCACCCCCTGCCTTTTACTAGCAGAAGCCTTGGAACTCTATGGTTGCCTAGCAACAGCCACTGAGGAAATCCATTGCTTAAAGCTGCAGGATCTCCTTTTGGCCTTTTTAATGTGTATTTGTTTGGGGGTTTGTTTTTAGATTTGACATTTCCCTGCAAACTTAAGGCCCTTTTCAGGTTTGTAGAAAGATCTGTCTTGCCCGTTCACAGCTTCAGTCACTGGATTTAAGTATCCAAAGACTGGTTGACTTTGTTATTAGAATATAAAATCATGGGGATTATTTTCTTATAGTACATTACTTGCATTCATAAAAACAGAATTTCATCTGCCATTTTCTCATCTACATACCTATTATCATGAGACTTTTCCAAGCCTTTCTACCAAGCCTTTACTCCCACTCCTATGCTTCAGGAATAAATAAAAAATGCTTGGAAATTGGAAATGAGCAAAAAAAATGTCACACAATTATTGTGACTTCTCATTATTTCCCAGTTGCTAGTGCAAAATCCCACATCTTGCCTGTGGCTAAATGTGAGACTGCATATTTTGCAGCATTCCTGGATGATGTTAATAGTGAAGTCAAATAGCTTTTTGCAACACTGCTAAATTTAGTGTGCTTTCTGTTCTATAATAACATGGGATAGCCAAGGTGAAAAATCCATGGTTTTTTTAAAAAAATCATCTTCTTCTGCTTTCTATTAAAGTGTCAGTGCATACTTTTCTGAACATTGTTCTGAATGTGGACAAATTGATTCTAGGCTTGTCCCTGCTGTTCCATGGAAATGTTCCTTCTTTAATATTATAACATAGGGTTCGGTCACACGTGCGAGATAAACCAGGGAGGAAGCAAGGCTATTCCCTACAGAGGAATTTGGCCCGCAGTTGCGCGATCACACAGTCCTTTGAAGTTGCGGGGGCAGCCTGTCACGGCGTGATCAGACGCAACCGCGGGCGAGTCAGGGTTTGGGGTTTTTTTGCCTTTTGTTTCCGATTCACTTAAATGGGGAATCGCATCTCAGCACTGATGGCGCCCTATGGAATGTGCAATGATGTGCATACTGAGAAAGGGAAAAAAACAACAATGGCACAGAATCGGGATGGCCTGATCAGACCATCCCGATGCAATGAGAGCGTGCTGGAGCGATCAGAAAGGGGAAAGTCCGTCCATGGCCCATAGCAACCCATTTGCTCCCGGACTTTCCCTGGTGTCTTTTTACTCCGCTTCTGCAGTGGAGCAAAACGGGTTGCTGACGGGTGTGGGGTGCTTCCCAGACATTCGTGTCTGATCGTGCCCTTTAAATCCACCTGGCATTCATGCCTATGGCGGGGCTAATAGTGCATGTGGTCGCGACCATAGTGTTTCTTTTCAGGTTAATAAGGAACACCGTTTGTTCCTCTTTTTGTCATGGCAATCAATGGTAATACACAGCATACAAAGAGACAGGAGGATGGTTCCACATATACGCAATGGCTTAGATCCCACTGATGGAAGGACATCAGTCAGTGAAACATGACTTTTTAATCCCCCATTAGGGTTGCCAACTTCCAAGTGGAGCCTGGAGATCTCTTGGGATCACAACTAATGTCGAGACTACAGTGATTAGTTCCATCTGACAAAGTGGCTGACATTAAAGGGTCAATTCTATGACATTATACCTCACTGAGGTCCATCCCCTCCTCACACTCCAGTGTCCCCAGGCTCTACTCTCAATATCTCCAGGAATTTCTCAACCCAGAGTTGGCAACTATGCCCCCGCCCGCATTTCCAAATAGCTTTCTTCTCTGAACAAATCCGGTCTATCATTTCCAGGGTTTGCAAGCTGTGTATTAAGTTATCTTTTCTAACAATTCTTTGGAAAATAGAGCTTTTCCCTGGGATCTGGCAAGCCATATCTAATTCATGAACTTGCTCATCTGCATCTCAGATGATTTCAATGAACCTACTTTTCCCAAGGGGGGGGGAAACACACCAAATGCTCTTGTACCACATTCTCAACGATCTATGAACAACACTCTTGGAAAGGAATCTGATGCACGTTGAATATCATCCTCTGTTATCACATACTCCAGACACAGCCAATCCTGGTTATGGTAATTCAGCTTTCAGAGGGTTAATATAATATGTTTACATATAGTTTACCTCTGTTCTTACCTTCAGTATAGTAAACAGGAAATGTATGCGGCAATTTTGTTGGAAGATGGATGTGTTTTTCTGTAGACTGAAACAGGAGTGATAGAGAATGCCTCAAGATATGGCTGTCTGTTTAAAAATTACTTCTGACATGAAAACCATTAATGTGCTATTGCTCCTAACTTATTCAAGCCCATAATCATCTATTTCATTGCATGCACCTCAATTGAGCACACAAAATGCTATTATTCTTCCAAGCAGAAATAATGTCTTGTTTACATGGTTCAGCTGTTGGACTTATATTTAACTTCTCCAGATTGTTTACAGTAAAAAAAGAAGGAAGGGAGGGAGGGAGGGAGGGAGATATATATATATATATTAATCTGCTGGAAACTGGGGAAGTAAAAGTTGGCACGGTAATGTAAAGAGACGTTCTCATGTTTATCATAACGTAAGGTGCTCACTTTGCTTCAGGGGACAGAATGAGTGCCATTACTCAGTCAATTAAACCAATTAGCTACTTCTGTGTGTTTTTAAAAGCTGGCAGAGATTGTCAAGTTGTGGTGGTAGTGCACTGGGCAGCAGACACTAGTAGTTATGGTGCCAAAATGTGTAAATATGTTTTAGTATACACATTTGTTCAACCTGTCATACTTGGATATATTATAACCCACAAAACCCCAAGTTTTTGTCTAGCTCAGAGTATTCAGTGCACCTATGATCCACCTTCTGCCGATTAGGTGCTGAAAGACAAGTTCGTGTACAAAAGTTATTTAGTGCCAACTGCTCGTTCTCAATGGAATGATCATTGATTGCCATGATGAGTATAACCAGATCATGTGACCAAGGAGTCATACATGCCCATCCATTTTCAAATCAAGATGAGGTGACAGTCAATCCCTCCCCCCTCCCAACTATGCCTTGGTTATGGCTTTTATGGAGCTAATTTCTATTTCCCTCTCAGATCCTGTATGAGAAGGACATCATTCATCTTTTATTTATGAGCACTCGCTGTTAGTGTATGTGATGGAGTTCTTCAGTATTCAATATGTTTTCATATTGGGAAGTAAGTTGTTGGAGCTAGTAGAGTCTCATATGAGTTAGATACAGAGAAGGACAAAGTGATGTAAAGGGAATGTGAATTCACTTCTTACCCAACACACCCCAAAGAAATACCACCCACACCTTGAAAACCCATTTAGTATTTTTAATAAGTCTTTCTTTTCCAGTTATTGGGGTCTTAAGGGTTCTTTCATGCAACTGAAAGGACTATGTGAAAGAAACAAATGAGTAAATTGTATGGCCCCCTTCCAAGTTTCCAAACTCAACAAATTTGTATTCCAACCATTATAGAACTGACCACTGCTACTCTGCACACCTTCGTATATACTTAAATTTGGTCTATCACTTGTTTAGATAATATTATCATCTGCTTACATGTTTATGCTGCACTTAAGAAGAAGGGAGTTCAAGAGGGATGGGAGTTTCTTAAAAGTGAAATACTGAAGGCATAATAACAAATGATTCCTATGAGAAGGAAAAATGGGAGGAGCCTAAAGAAGCCAAGGTGGCTCCATAAACAGCTTTCTAAAGACCTGAGAAATAAAAAAGACTCATTCAGAAAGTGGAAGGAGGGCCTTATAACCAAGGATGAATATAAACAAATAACCAGTGCTTGTAGAGAGAGAGAGAGTTAGAAAAGCTAAAGCTCAGTATGAGCTTAGGTTAGTGAGAGATACAAAAAACAACAAAAAAGGGTTCTTTTCTTATGTTCAAAGTAAGAAAAAGAGCAAGAACATGGTAGGCCCATTGAGGGAACAGGAAAGTGAAATTGTAACCACATAGAACCACATAGAACTATCCATTTAAGAAGCAGTCGTCTGCTAAGTCATTTCACTGCTACATTCCACGAAAGTAATAGCCTCTCTACTTGTGTTTCTGTATTGTTTTGCTCATATGGAGACTGTGTTGTTCTGAGCACCTCAGGGTGAACTTGCCGGTACTTGGCCTTTGCAGTTCAGTACACTGCAAATGTACTATGTGCAAATGTCTTTGCTGCATTCCTAAGTTGCCTCCTCCTTGTAGCATTGGTGTATCTGGCTCAATGTTGGCCAGGAGGTTTCTTGGGGGCAGTAAGAGGTGAGAGGAGTGAGGGGGAGTTGGTGTGAGGGAGTGGTGATGTGGTGGACGTTTATTCAGGTTCATGAGAAAGGCATGCATTGAAATGGCTCCTAGAAATGTCCTTTACTATTTCCCCATAAACATTCTTACCCTGGCCCTGCTCCTACACCTGACAGACACCGGCCCATCTGGTGTTTGGGGGGATTATAATTAAAGGCATCAGGGAGGCTGGGCCAGCAGCAACCTCCCCTGCGGCTGTAAGCATCCTAATTCCTCTTCTACACCGGACAGGTAGCTGCGTCCGGTGTAGGAGGGGGAGGGAAAGGAGTATTAGAAGCCACTGTGGAGGTGGGGCTGCACCCGACAGACAACTGCCTGTTAGGTGTAGGAGGTGGGGGGAGTGTGTTGGAAGTCATCCCACCACCTCTCCTATACCTGACAGGCAGCTGCCTGCCCAGTGCTGGAGTAGGAGGGGGGAGGAGTATTAGAAGCCACTGTGGAGGTGGGGCTGCACCTGACAGACAACCACCTGTTAGGTGTAGGAGGTGGGAGGAGTGTGTTGGAAGCCATCCCACCTCCTCTCCTACACATGACAGGAAGCTGCCTGTCCAGTGTAGGAGGGGGAGGGAGGAGCAGTATTAGAAGCCACTGTGGAGGTGGGGCTGCACCTGACAGA
>NW_015160898.1:67387-70649 GCF_001447785.1 Gekko japonicus | reverse complement strand
TCTCAAAAAGCATTTGAGTGAGGGTCTCAGAAGAAACTGGCCTGCCAGCTTTCTGGGTAATAATCTGAAGTTCCTTTAAATGTTCCTGCAGGGGTAATGCTAGTTTAGCACCCATCTCACCAATGAGGGGTCGCTGAATCACGACGAGGAAGTACTTCTTGGGGCCTTTTTGCCAGGCGTTAGTGAGATTGATCCGTAGATAAGCCCCACGTTGGGCGCCAATTGTGGTGCTGCTCGTTAGGGTGTGGGGTGCAGGCGAAGCAAAGACGACAGGAGACAAGCTTGCAGGAACTGTCTGAATGAAGGAAGGAAGGAAGGAACTCCCCCTCTCACGCAGCAGGTTTATTTATACACCTTTCTTCCCCCTTCTCCCCCCCTCTCCCTCCATAAGGGAGTTACAAGCATTAGAGCATCCTTTTGGAATGTGTGTGTGTGTGTGTGTGTGTGTGTGTTCACGTTCTCTCAGGCAAGCTCTCTTTTATCTTTGCCACCCCCACTCTCTCAAGGTTACTGACTGCGTAGTGAGCAGTAAACAGATTCCATCTCGGCCTCTCATGACGTACAGGGATTCCAGTTCCCAACCTCCAGCCAGGAGAATTCTGCACTGCCCTACAAGGTGGTTCTTGGCCATTCCTGATTTCTTCAACTGTCATTAGCTGTCTGCAGTCCCGTGTAACTGTTGGCTTTTTTTTACCTTAGAACACTGAGATCTGCAGCTGACCAATCAGAGAGTGGGGGATGCAGAGAGTCAGCTGCCTGGCAGCCATGTAGGAATCAATGGGGGAAGCACATTTCCCCTTTTTTGACCCACTTAGTGGTCGAATTTCTAAAAATCCCTTCTTAGCGAGCACCTATGCCACTGTAGGAGCGCTCTCCCCGAATTTGGTGTCTCTAGGTCCAGCGGTTTGGCCTAGGCATTGATTTTACGGTGAGGGGACTTTCTTTTATATATATAGATGAAACAGCCCTCTGTAGTCCCTCAACACTAGAAGATAACAAACTGCAAATCAATTGAATAATAAAGACACCCGAGTAATTAAATAGCAAGTACACAATGTAAAAGAAGAGAGGCAAATTAACTACAAATTGGGTTTATAAACAAGGCAATGTAGTTGCCTGGGGACATTTGGTAAGGATTAACTTGTGTAACACAACTTTAAGTTTCAAAACCTGAAGGGAGGGACCGTTTCTGCTAATCTTAATGAGATATTTAAATAACACAAAGCAAAGGAGGAGTGGACTTCTTAAGTTGCATCAATACCAGGCATGCAGGGTGGAGCCAAACAAATAATGGCAGATACCTTCAAAAAGGCTTAATTAGTTACTGAAAATAATGGTTTAGGAGCTCCATGCGTTGCTTCATAACAATGCTCTGGTTCATATGAGGCGTAGTTGGTGCCCCCTCTCTTACTGCTCTGTGGCTTGAACAGCTATTTTTGTCAATACCAAGGCTCTAGCAAGGTGCCAGAATGGATGCAAAAGGTGCTTTTCCACACTGGTCTTTATCGTGTAACCTTGTCATCCAATTAGATGAAATCATTCTGCTTTCCAAGAGATCCTCAGAAGTTCATCTAAGAGTTCTTGCCTGTTACAGTTTTCAGGTTGTCTTAAGCAAGTATATATTCCAAATAATCATATCCTACATTTATCTTCCAGTAGCTATTCATCCTGGCCTGTTTTTATTCACAGAAGTGTAGCCATAGTTTGAGACATGGGCAGAAATTGTGGACTTCAAGGCAATTATATATTTAGAAATTTATGTTTACAAAACTATTACTGTTGACAGATTTTTTTTCAGAAAGAGAAATAATGGCACCAGAAGTACCAGTTTTGAGGAAAGCACATTCTTTTGTCTGTACAATAACCAGGGGTCATTTGGGGGGGACGCGGGGGGACGCCATCCCCCCGGGTGAGGTGCGGGAGGGCGGGGCCTGGAGCTCCCTGCTGGTGCCCGCTGGAGGTCGCCGCCGGCTGTGGGGAGGACACACTTCCGGTGATGTCAGGGGGTGTGGCATATGCTAATGAGTTATGCTAATGAGTCCCCTAGCTCTTTTTCTACGAAATGACCCCTGAGTCAATAACACCTGTGAAAGTTTGATGAGATTCAGAATTAGAATATCAAAAACAAAGGAGGAGTGTTAGTGTTCTTTGAGGGGGTGAACAAACATGTGGACAAGGAGGACCCAATAGATTTACCTTGTTTACCTTGACTTCCAGAAAGCTTTTGATAAAGTTCCTCATCAAAGGCTCCTAAGTAAGGTCTTGAGATAAAAAAACTAGCTAATTAATAGGAAACAGAGAGTATGAATGGGCAGTTTTCACAGTGGAGGGTGGTAAGCAGTGGAGTACCACAGGGCTCAGTACCGGGTCTGATGCTTTTTAACTTGTTCATTAATGATTTGGAGTTGGGAGTAAACAGTGAAGTGGCTAAATCTGAAGATGACTTTAAATCCAGGGAAGATTGTGAGGCATTCCAAAGGGATCTGTCAAGGATGAGTGAGTGGGTATCAGTGTGGCAAATGTGGTTCAGTGTGGCCAAGTGCAAAGTGATGTACATTGGGGCCAAAAATTCTAACTATAAATACACGTTGATGGGGTCTAAACTGGTGGAGACTGACCAAGAGAGAGATCTTGGAGTCATAGTAGATCACTCACTGAAAATATCAAGACAGTGTGCAATTGCAATAAAAAAGGTCAGCGCTATGCTGGGGATTATTAGGAAGGGAATTGAAAACAAATCAGACAGTATCATAATGCCCCTGTATAAATCGATGGTGCGACCTCATTTGAAATCCTGTGTGCAATTCTGGTCACCACACCTCAGAAAGAATATTAAAGCATTGGAAAAAGTGCAGAAAAGGGCAACTAGAATGATATGAGGAAAGGTTAAGGTGCTTGGGGCTCTTTAGCTTGGAGAAATGATGACTGAGGGGGGTGACATGATAGAGGTTTACAATATTATGCATGGAATAGAGCAGGTAGAGAAAGAAGGGTGCTTATTTGTTTTTAACTGCCTTTCTAATAAATACATGTATTTTTGTATATTCTAAATTTACACTAGGTTTTTAACACTGGCCCTTTATTAGACTTCTTTCTTACCCTTCTGGTTCTTGATTCCAGTTTTTGCATCTGTATTTTGCACCAACCACATGTAAGCTGTTATTTTCATATTATTTACTAAACACCAGAGGTCATTTCGGGGGGGGGGAACGCGGGGGAACACAGTTCCCCCGGGGGAGGGGCAGGGGGGCAAGGCACATGA
>NW_015160898.1:42990-67167 GCF_001447785.1 Gekko japonicus | reverse complement strand
GCTGTGAGGAATGAACTTCTATTTAAATACAATAGAATCTCACTGCTATACTCTAGTGAGAAACCTGATATTGTTCTTGAGGTTGTCCATATGAGGAGAAACAATTGTTAAGCACATAGGAATCATGTTCTCTGAATGATGAAAAGACTTTGCAGGTACATTTATCTTTAGCCTAGCAAAAGCATAATAAAATCTGCTGTAAAAATGAACTCGTAAATCATGGTTTGAGAAGCAGAGGCAAAACATGGGCATTTTCTCACCTGAGGGTTTTGTGAATCCAAACATTTTCTCAGGTTTTGTATATGGAAACATAATAATATACAAGGATATGAATAACTGTAACTACAATGGAAGCTCAATGTAACTTCCCCTGTTTTTCACTGTGAAAGCAGAAAACTGAGTTTTGTTTCCAGCTTATCCAAAATTGCAAAGTTTGTGTCCTACCCCCCTTCCCCAAATAAATGGAAGATGAAAAATTAAGTAATTTGAATTTTAGGTACTTCTATCCTCCTTCTCCATATTTCAACATTAACCTTTGTACTTGCACACAAAACTAAGAAAACCTGAAAAAACTGACCTCGTTATTAGAAAACAATAGCCAAGGAAATGGCCGTACAATATGTGAAATTCACTCCAATTTGAACTCATTACCTCCATCTCCTTTTCATTGCCCTTCCCCCTCCCCAGACCTCCTTTGGCTTCACTGACTCTTCCCTTGGGTTCCTATTTCTCAGTCTGTCCTATTTTTAAATCAGGTTTTTTTCAGTGACTTTACTTGTGGCTCCTTGCCATATAGCTTGACTATTTTTTCTGGTCACAAATCTGCCTGTTCCTGGGGCTTGTGCGATGTTTTAATCCCAGCCACACTTTCTTTCCCTCATGGATCTAGAACAGGCAACACTTTTTAACAGTTTTGTTGATCCAGCATGTTAGCATGTTCAGTCAGCCTTGACAAGGGCTTCACAACCACAAGCACAATATAGATCCATAGTCAAATGTATAAATGAATGTGATCTGCTTTCACTAAGTCAGACTAAATCAGAACATTGGTCTATCAAGGTCAGTATTGTCTACTCTGAGGGGCAGAGGTTCTCTAGAGTCTCAGACTGAGGTCTTCCATACCTGATCTTTGTGCTTGTGCAGAAGCGCACACTGAAACCTTGAACCTGAAAGTTTAGATTTTGAAATAAACTCTCATGAGGGTTATGGAAGCAAGCAGGAGAGAATACTGTTTGTTTTTAGGCAGTAGTGATGGGGGAGGGGTCAAGGATGGGGTTCACTAAACAAGGCCTGTTTTCCACAAGAATAATCTCTGTGTTGTGCTCAAATCCTTAAAGAAATACTTTATTTCTTTCATTCTAATGCTCTCTAGCCTATGTGACTACTTCTAAGCAGATTTGTGCTTCAGTTCATGCAAACAATACTTCAGAAACTTAATTTCCTGGATGCTAAAGCTGAGTTCTGCTAGTCAAGTCAAGTAATTTATTGTATTTAGCCATTGGCCATTACAAAATACAGCAGAGCATTCATAAAACGTTAAGAGTTCTGCTAGTTACTGCTTATAATGGCTCTAAGGTGTGTGCTTGGGGATGAGCTACTTTGACATATTTGCTGGGCGAGAAACTAATTGGCAAGGTTTCTTGTTATTAGTAATCTTTGCATATAATTGAATATGATCCAGATCAATAAAATTGTACCTCTGTTTCTAAGCCTAACATCTATGTCTATATCTCTACTTGGGTCTAAGAGGCACACAGTTCAAATTGCAAGAACAACAATAACTTCTGGACTGAATGTGATCTTTCTGGATGAATACTTGATTACTGAACAGACCTTTCAGGTAAGTTTCCAACTAACTATACTCTTACGAAATTATAGCTAGAAAAGGAACATATGCTTTATGCTAAATTACCTGTGGGTTGCACTGTTTCACTTTATTGTCAGTAATGACACTCCCTAGTCAGATGCGTTTGCTTCTACAAGACCCTCCATGAAGGGAAGGCGGCAGTCATTTGGGCATTTAAGGTTACAATGATTTTAACAGGGCAGATTTTAATTCACCCAGTTATAAAATATGTGATTCTATGTGCAATTTGATCTGTTTTAGAAGATTTAAGGCCAAGACTGTACAGGGAAAAGCTCACATTAGAACCAGGAATGTTTCTAATGCTTCCTTTAAAAATTGGAATTAGATACTCTGTGCCAAAACATGCATTTTTAAAAGAATGCTTCTTGCTTTTAAAACATCCGAATCATTTTGTTATAACTATATTATATGGTTGGCATGAATTCTATTCCCTGTTTATGTTATTTGCATTGGGCATTTAATAACTCCTCTGATTTGGGTGTGTGTGTGTGTGTGAAGCTCCAAAGCAGCCGTTTCCCCCAGGGAACTGATCTAGGAGATCTCCAGGCCCCATCTGGGGTTGACAACTCTAATTCATGAAAGGCCCAGAAAATGTGCTCCACACACCAGATTTCACTCCAGCAGCACCCTTTAATGTCTTAGTCAGGGGCAGCTATAGATGGTTGTAGACCTTGGGTAAAAGGTGACCATTGATCTCCTCTGCACAGATCCCTTCGTTCTCACCCCCTCCATCACAGCTTCGCTACAGAGACAGAGCACAACTTATGCCACACCCTTTTATTACTCTATAATGATACTGAAAGTGTATCTGTCTGTACTTAAACAATACACAAAATTTTAATAAAGTTATCCAAGTTCACTCTTAAAGGTACAGAATAGAAATTGTAAAGAAGGTCCAATAGTAATCTTATTCTAATGGAGTTTCCAAATAATGCATTCGTTTCCACGGTCTTCATCAGAGAAGGACCAGTTATAACTATATAAAACATTAATTCAAAATAATTACAAAAGGTTATAAAAATAGTTTTAAATATTTTTAAATGTAAAACTATTTTTGTAACCTTTTGTAATTATTGAATTAATGTTTTATAAGGTTATAATTGGTTCTTCTCTGATGGAGACCGTGGAAACGAACGCATTACTTGGAAACTTCATTAGAATAAGATTACTATTGGACCTTCTTTACAATTTCTATTCTGTACTTTAAGATTGAACTTGGATAACTACTTTATTAAACTTTTGTGTATTGTTTAAGTACAGACAGATATGCTTTCAGTATCATTATAGCGTTACACACAGACTTGTTCCTTTGTTGTTCTTTTAAACTGGCAGCTGTGGTTCTTTCATTATTTACACCCTTTTATTACTGGTAGTGTCACAAGGGCCTCTGGAAGAGTCCTTATTTCCTGATGTGAGGGGAGCCTTTAGGAGGCAGCAGTGCATAACTATACTTGATGACTTTCTCCCTGTATATCTTCAATGATGTCCTTTTCTTTTGGAAATGCAGCAGCAGTGATTGGCTTATCATGGAGGAAACTGGCTGGGAGAAAGTAAGGGAGAGGGAAATTCTAACCCTTTCCTGCCCTGATGGTTTCTCATGGGTAGAGGCCATTTGTATGTTATTCCTTGTGGGAATAAAGGTAGTTTGGGAGTAGCATTTTCCTGCCAAAAAAGAAAGAAAGATAAGAAAAGAAAAACCAAGGGGTACCATTTTCTCCCTTACAAGGCAATTGTTGCTGCAGCAAAAGAAAACATTGATTAATATACATAGAAGGAGACATATACAATGAAGAGCCCTAGGTCAGTCACCCTGTGGAGAATCCTCTGTTTTTTGTCCAGATGTTTATACTGGACTGTATCCAATTGCAAAATTCCAAAGACTTAAGAGGGGTTATTCCCACTGATTACTGCTTCCATTGCAGCTGACTGAGTACACTCCCCCCAATTTGTTGCTAGGGTCAGTGGACCATCCAAAAGAGCATGTTAGAAGT
Source organism: Gekko japonicus (assembly GCF_001447785.1). Classification (NCBI taxonomy): domain Eukaryota; kingdom Metazoa; phylum Chordata; class Lepidosauria; order Squamata; family Gekkonidae; genus Gekko; species Gekko japonicus. Next base: position 63,309 of record NW_015160898.1, on the reverse strand, counting down.
CTATTGTGGTAGGGAAAAAACAATGGAAATTGCTGTCTCCCCTTAAAAAAAACTCCCTTATGTCTTGGGAATATGATTGGATACAGGCCACTTATGGGAACACTTTATGCTTTTGCTTTTTTGACATATGATTCTGAGTGACACAACCCTCATTAATGCAGCTTGTAAGCTACTTTCAGGTACTTCTGGTCATAAGATTCTGTGCCCATCTATGAAATAGATCCTATTTTCAGTTCAAGTTTTCATAACAGTCCCTTTAAAGCCTTAAAAAGCTAGTCACTTGAATTAGGAAAATGGCAAGCCCTCATATTCTATTCTACTGGAGCATCTTAAGTGCTCATATTATTTTCACTAGAGAGAACACTTGAAAACAGAATAGTTTAAGATAAAAGTCAAGGGATGATAAAAGATAAGAAGAGATTTTGTGCCTCTGATAGAACGGCTTCGAAAGATGAAAAGAATAGAGAGAGCTGCTGTCCCAGGAGTCCTTCAATGTGTCAGATTAAGGAGACCAGGTGTAGCTTGAAAAATTCTATTTCTATGAGAGATGCTGAGGTGAGGAGGTTCAAAGGCTCTACCAACAGCAGTGCTATAACCATGGTGCCATCTACTAATACATATGTATGTATACATAATTGTATTGCTGATCTTTTATATTGTATAATAAATTCAAAATGTTTTGTACTCTCAGTAAATATTCTTTGTACAGCTATTAGGCCTTCCTCCTGCAGTGCCATTCTGAGCCTTTTTAGGCTGTCCTTTTTTTTCTTTTAGAAATTAGGATATCTTCAAGACTCAGGTAAAATGTGACAGGGGTTCCCCTGAGGCTCCTGGTCCTGAAGCAGTAGTTGTAGAGTCAGGACTTTCAAGTTGGTCTGCAAATAAATCAGATTTCAACTCCATCTTGGAATGCAGGGACAGCTTCCAAACCAGACAAAAATCATCCTCATAAGGAGGAGGCACAGTCCCAGAATTAACCTGAGGGCACACATTTGAGCTGGATCAAATGATCCCATTTAGGTCATCGTTTTTCCAGTGGCTCAAGCTACTAGTTACTATTAAAGAACCAGGAGATTTCTGCAACAAAGGGGGGCTCTGAGTCCACAAAACCCAATAATTCATCTGGGCCAGTCTCTCATTTTCCAGAATTAACCTGATGGTATGTAACCAAGCCAGATCAAATGACCCATCTCTGGCCATTGTCTTTCTGGTGGTTCACACATTGTGTACCCTGGTCAAACATCCTGACAGAGTTTGACCATCTGATTCTTAGAGAGACCTGCTCAACCAGACAGGGATGTCCAATGTTTTAGCATTCAGTACATTGGCCTGTCAGCTGGAATGCTAGCCCCTGACCACCCTTTTAAGGGGAACTGTCCTTATCATCATCTCCTGGAGTCTAGGACCCACCAAAACCAACAAAAGGTGAACTCACCTTGTTACATGCAGTTGGGTTGGTGGCGGGCTAAGTCTTCAAGGCAAAATGAGCTAGAGCAGTCCCATCTGGGTTGCCAAATTGTCCTGGAAGTCACAAGTGGTCTGTTGTCTAGCCAAAGTTCCAATATAGACAGACAACTGGGTAGTGAGTTTAAAGATTTATTTGCCAGGCAAATAGGTGATCAGACAGAAACAAGTCTGCAATGAACTGCACATTTGTAGGGATGGGTGTATTACTTATAGTTTTTCATTACAAAGCTTGTAGGTGTTGTGGTTAACCATAAAACATAAAAACAGGAAGATAAACCACAAGATCAAAGAACAGGCTGAGCCGTATCCCTTATTTTGGGAACTGGCAGGCTCCCACCTTTTTGAGCTAGCTTGCAGTTTCACTTAGGTGCGCTAAATTTGTCTTTGAACTAAATCTTCTTGTCTGACCTGAGTCACAATTGTGCCTTTAAAATGGCTCTGGTTACATCAAGAAGAGATCCTTGATATCTTCATACCTCACCCCGCTGTCATGGAAGTTTACTAGATAATCTTGAGCCAGTCAAGTGTCTCTCAACCTAATCTACCTCACAGGGCTGTTGTGAGATTAAAATGTTGTAAGCCACTTTGAGTCTCCATGGAGGATAAAAGTGTGGTAGAAATATCTAAAATAAACAAAAACTGTGTCACATTAATTCTCCTTACATAGAAGTGTTTCGTGCTGCATTAACGTACATATGTATGCACACTGAAAGGTGCAAGAAGTGCTTTTCTATGGTGTGACCCTGAAGTGCATTTTTGTAAAAAAACAGCTCATAGCAATCATACAGGTCTTTTCTGGCTCAGTGATTATCAGGAATGAAATAAAGACTTTTGCGGTTGGCCTCATCATACAATTTTGGTATTCACAAACAAACTGCAGTGGTATAAAATCATTCTGTGAGGAAGTGCTTCCCTCACTGCTACATATGTGGTTGTATGGGGCCTTTCAGTAGCAACCACAGATGGTAAGTACTGTCTAAATTGTTCCGAAGTGTCATAAGAAGGTGACATTGCTCTCACTCTGGACTAGCTTCATTTTCACTCCCTGATGTCATCATGTAGGGTTGGCTACACGATGGCATCACTGTTACTATGGACAAGGCCTGCTTTTTCCTAGTCCAATGTGACTGTGTAATCCTTTGCTCCCTCCACTTTTGGCAGGTTTCCACTCTGGGCACAACTCCCAGGTTTAGGTTGGAGTACCTATTTTGCCTGGGTGGTAGAAAAGGAGGGAGCAGGAGAATTCCAGACATCTGTGACCAGCATCTCTCTCATGCAGCTTTCTGCAGCCCTCACTGCTTTGTGCCAGTTGTATGGCAATGGGGGAAGGACTGGCAGACCTGAAGTTTGGAAGCTCCAGTTTGGTCTCCACTGGACATTTCAAGGATTGCTGGCAGGCTGAGTATTAGGAGTGTTCTGCCAGTGGAACCCAGCCTTCCACCCTGTGTTGCTAGCCATCTTTGCTATGTCTGCAGGGGGGCATTGGTTAATGTGCTGCACAGAACAATAACAAACCAGTACAAAGGAAGTAAGGGTCTTTTGGTAAATGTTTTTAGCCCTGTGAAAGCTACTTCTTCCTGCTACCCAACATTCTGTTCAGCCATACTAATAGTAGTCACTGTCTGTGCCCATCAGGGCTGTAGCTAGGGCAGGGGCGCACAAGGTGATGCCCCCTCCCAAATTCTCAACACCCCCACCCCAATCTGAGAGCCTGCCCTGCCCTGCGCTCTCTGTGCTCCCCATCCGGCTGTGGCTGCTTCACCCCTCTACCCACTTGTACATGCAGTTGATGGAATGACTCTACCCACACAGAGAGATGCAATAGATGCGAATAACCATCTCACCTGCCCTCTTATGTCTCTCTATGCAATTGAGAGCATATCGTTGGCCGTCGGAGAGAAGAGCGTGTCTGCCCCAGCTGATGCAGCGAAACCCTCCCACCTCTCACCCCCCCATTAGAAGAAGAAGAGATGAGATTGGATTTATACCCCACCTTTCACTCAGAGTCTCAGAGTCTCAGAGCGGTTTACAAATTTCTTTCCCTTCCCTTCCCCACAACAGACACCCTGTGAGGTAGGTGGGGCTGAGAGAGCTCTTTCAAGAATAGCCTTTTTAAGGACAGCTCTGACAGAACTATGGTTTGCCCAAGGTCATCCAGCAGCTGCAAGTGGAGGCGTGGGGAATCAAACCCGGTTCTCCCACATTAGAGTCCACACACTTAACCACTACACCAAACTGGCTCCAACCAGATCCAACCATATCACCACTGCCTGCAGGAACCTGATTCTCCCCCCCTCCCCGATTCACCCCTCGCTGTCCAGTCATCAGAGCTTTTCACCTTGCTTCTGGCCAGAGGCTGCTAAAGCCTCTGGAAGGGCTGGTAGCAGCCCCTCCTTCTCTTCCTCTTGCCCTCATTGGAAAAGAAACACTCCACTGAACATCCACATGTCTTTCTCTCCTAGGCTGAAGAGAGTCACTCTTCCCACAAGCACGTGGCAGGAGGCGGGGGGGGGAAGGCACTGAGGGGAACAGCTGCACCTCGGGGAGAGTGCACACTTTAGCGAAGAGCTGGATGAACGAGGTGAGCCTCTCTCCTTCCAGTGGCACCTCTCTTCCCTTCCCCCCCCCTCAGGGAGCCGGAGGGGGGGACAGGAGAGCACTCTCCTATTTTTATTTCATTTTCTTATTTTTGTGATGTCAGAAGTGATGTCATGCCCCCCAGAGGCCCCCCCCACCAATGAAAATAATCTAGCTACAGGGCTGATGACCATCCTATCCTAGAAAGGGGAAAGATGTAAGTTCTTCCTCAGAAAGGTTTCATATTAGTTTGTTACAGAAAAAGCCAGAGGGAAGTGAAAGCCAGAGGGACCAGTTTCCATGTTGTGGGTGAATACACTGATAGAGATGACAGATAATTAAGAAGTTAAGACCATTATTCCCTCTAGAATGAGAGAGATTCTTTCAGTTAATAAATCTCTGAATATGGAAGTTAATGAGCTCTCTACATCCAGATGAGTGGTGAGAAACAAAATCCCTGAACAGTTAAACACAAATCTAAGAAACAGCTCTAAAATCAGTTTGGAGCCACTGAGGAATCCATAGAAGGTGAAGAAAAGCCTCACACAAAGGGGGTTTATAAAATTGTTCAGTAGTCATGAGCTAGAAAAAAAACCCCATAATTAATAGGGTTGCCAACTTCCAGGTGGGGCCTGGGGTATCCCCAGATTTACAATGTCCAGACTACAAAGGTCAGTTCCTGTGGAGGAAATGACAACTTTAGAGGGTGGGTTTTACAGAATTATATCTCTGCTAAATTCCCTCTCCTCCCCCAAATTTGCCTTCCTCAGGCACCTCCTCCAAATCTGTAGGGATTTGCTAAACTGGAGTTAGAAGTCACATTACTTATGCCAACAAATTCATGCAGATGATACTTTGACAAGGTAGTACGATTAATGAGTACAGCACAGAGCCTCACCCAGAATTATGGCTTAAAGCCATATTAATTCTCCCCTACTTTTGGGCTGACTCTCAGTTTCTCCTCTAAAATGTGGCTGAGCTTATTTACTCGAATCCTTGCTATAGTCTTACAAAAGGATGTGATTATTCCTGTATTCACTTCGCTCTGGCCCTGAAAGGCTTCTCTTAGACTGCAGAGATGTGAATTGTCCTTTGTTCATCTTTCATGCAGAAATAGAGAGAGAAAGAGAGCTGAAACTTCAGACTGATGTGGTGGTGGCTGGTCTCTGAAATTTTCTCTTAAACTGAATGTGTTGTTCCCTATGTTAGAGAATTTCCCCAAGATTATAAGGAACGGCTATGGGGAGGAAAACTCAGGAAACATTGCCAGCCATCATCACCTTCCACTTTTAATTTTTAAATTCTTTTTTACAGCTTATGGTGCCAGAAAGAAAGAATGAGTGCACTGTGATTTGCCATACAGCTTATAAAACCCCGAAAGAAGGCACATAACATTTTTAAAATATATCTTTATTTAAATATATTATGTTGCCTTCCTTATAGCTCAAGGTGATTTACAAATTCAAATTTTATAATATCAACTGGACCAAACCCTCACCATTCATGAGGGATCCATTCGCTAGATCACTGTGAATGGTCAAATCTATGAATACTGATAAGGGCAGACTAAGCAACTCAAATGGCCCTGAAATAGGCTTGCCAACCCTCTCATCAGGATGGGGCAGTGGTAGCTGAAGTAATTCGTTTTTTTTATGGTAAAACTAGAGTTTCCATGATTCCTAGAATTACCACTGTCACTTCCAGGTTTTCCTTGGAGTTGATGTCATCCTGCCAGTTGCCAGGATCAACCTGTCAACCCTACCCTGAAAAGGCCCTGCCCCTCAAATATGATGCCTTCTGATGGTGGGAGGACTGGCCTGTTACGTTGTATGCAAGACTGGGATTGACTGTACTATTGTTATTGGGCTGGCCGGCCAGGCAAAGTGACTGCTGCCACCTATGTGAGCCATGAATTTGCCCAGTAGGGAAACTGGGCTGAGTGAAGTGTGGCTTATTGGGCCTGGATGGCTCATAGGACCAATGCTGTTGCCAGAAACACAGCTAGGGTTACCAGGTATGGTTTGGCAATGAGTGGGAGATTGGGGGGTGGAATGGGGGCAGTGACAGTGGTGGCATGACATCACTTCCAAGTTCAGAAGTGATATCACTCTGCGCTACCAATTACTGGACTAGGGCTGCCATTTCCCCGGGAGAGCGGGGTGTACAGGATTAAACCCACTCAGCCCAGTCCAGGGGTGAGAGGGAACCCTATATTTCAGCACACGAAACAAACAGTCTGTACTCTCTCTAGGATTCACAACAGTTTGCCACCAGAATCTCTTCAAAGGGGGTCCCCATCCAGCCTAAGAGCAGAGATTCAATCTCTTAGCTGGCATCTGGGTCTTAACACATCAGCAACTCTAACTCAGAGGTGCACACAATTACTCTCACAATGGTAGTTCTGTGGTCAGCGCCTAGACACGAGATTTAGCCCTGGAGTTCAATTACCGCATCAGAGACAATTACAAATATGAATTATCTTTATTCAGTGCAAAGCATAGCAAGAGACTAATAGAGGATACAAGAATAACAACCACCTATGGCTATTTGCCCTTACTGCACATTAATAATAATCATAGTTACTGAGTTAAGTGTAGCATCAGATAGTCCAAGAGTGTCCATTGCATAACAGTACAGGTTGGCACCAAGGGATTTTGAAGAGAAATCCCATCTTGTGCAGGTATAGTCCAGGACTGCTCAAAGATACAGATCCACAGTAACAGAAGGGTGGCAACCGGCAATCAGTGCACAAAAAAGCTCTTTGTTTCAAAAGTCAGGATCCCAGGAGCAAGAGAAAGCTCTTCCCTAAAGAACCAGGGAGTTATACCCCATGCCAGTCACCATCAGCTGTGGCCATCAGCCAATCATGAGCGGCAGGGGTGTGCACCCAATTTCTGGTTGCCATAGCTGCCACATCAGGTGTGTGGGGATTGGCTAAGAAGTTAGAAGCCCTGCCTGCAGTCAGGTGATCCAACTTTCAGCTTTCTCCGCTGCATACACGTGACATGGCCCATGTAGGCCATACAATAGGAGCCTTCAAGTCTGGTCCTCAGCAGAGAGTTGTTAAGGAATGTGGGTATCTGGCATAGTTATATGGCATGGCTATTTGGTGGCTCAGCCATCTGGTCAAGTGACAGAAATCACACTAGGCCATCTGGCCTGTAGCAGGAAAAAAGACACACAGAATGTCATCACAGGAAGAAGGCATGAGAATTTAGATACAGTATTTCTATACACGGGGGTTTGCCTGCTTTTAGGGCCCCCAATCCACTGGCCCAGATCTGGCAGGCGGGGGAGAGCCCCGCCCCCAAAGTGCCACATTCAGGCCAATGTGCCCAGCGCAAGAGGTGACATCATTGCGCAGGGCACATTGCAGGAGGCACTGCCCACAATGTGCCCTGCATGATGATGTCACTTCTGGGTGATGTGATCACGGTGCACACATTTCACACACACACCAATGAACTCCCAAGGAGGAGAAAGACCCCCCCCCCTGGCAGCCAGGTAAGACCTGGCAACCCTACACTGGACACTCTATGGTAAAACCACAGCATTTCCTGCAATTCCTAGAGATTACTAATGTAACTTCTGTTCCCCCCCCTGAAGTGACATCATCATGCTTTCAGCCCGATGACCATTGAATTTTTTCTCTCCCAGGGAATTACCTGCCCCCACCAGGAGGCTGACGACATTATGTGCAGCAGCAACCACTGCTGGATGAAGATGACTCACATGGTGGCACATTCAGCTGGGTAGAACAATAGAACAAATGTTGAGTCTCAAGAAGTGTGCAAGCACATGGAAGATTCTACCCAGAATTTTAGTTATTTATTATGCACACAGTGGCAGTCACTGCTGAAACCAGACAACTTGGATAGTGGTGGGCCCCAGATGAATTATCTGGGCCTAATGGCCAAAGAAGTCCTGCAAGTCACCTGGGCCTGGTGACTTGGCTGGGCTACATGAGCCCAGCAGTGGTTGGGGTACATGAGCCTGGCAGTGAATATTGTGCAGTGGCAGAGCCTGTGTGCTCATCTCCACTCTACCTCTCTGCATGTTGACTGAACCTGCAGAAGAGGAGGGGTGATGTGCTCAGGGCTATCCACATCACATGTGATTCTTTCCAAAATAGTGAGTTCCCTTGGTATTTTTTTCTCTGTTCAGTGGTCAAGATAAGGGTTAATGCCCAGATTTACCCAGATTATGTCAGAAAGAAAATGTAATAAACAAAATCTCAGAAAGAGAATTGAGGGCAGCTTTATTTGTTAGTACAATAAACAGGTCTTTGGAAAGAACAACAATAGGGAAATGAATTTAATAACATGGAAATCTCTTCAGTAACTGTCCCATGTGGCTCTTGCTATGTCTTGTCCAAATCAAAACTTTCCCCAAATTGCACCCAAAGAGTAAACAAAAGAAGAACTTAATCAATACATTGATTACCCAGTTTGAAGCAGACTGTTTATCCTTCTTTGAGAAGCATTCCGGAATGAATAGTGTTCATTGTCAGAGTGATGCTCAAGAGATTTTGACATTGCCTTGGCCTTAATTGCCATGAACATAATTAACAGAAACCATCTCTTTCCATGAAGGGGGATGCAACATTAAGGTTTACAAATAAATAAGCAAATTAATCTTTTCTCTAGCTGGGAGACTTGCCTGGCAAGGTACTCTTTTCTTCTTGAGAGGATCTGTTGAATCACCAATTGAGCTAGATTAGGGTTGCCAACTCTGTATTAGCAAACTCTTGGAGACTGGGGGCCAGTGTCTGGGGAGGGTGGACTTTGGGGAGAGGAAGGAGCTCAGCAGAGATGGAATTCCAAGAAACCTATCTGCTATGCTTGCCCTTTTCTCCGGGGAAACTAATCTCTGTAGTCTGGAGATCAATTGTAATTCCAGGAGAACTCCGGGCCCCACCTGGAGATGGGCAACCTTAACCCAGAGAGAGCTCTGAGTGTACCTTCTCCCCTGAAAACCACAACCCTGTCCCATTTCATTTTCTTGTAGGCTGCAAACCTCTAAGGGAATCCTTTCTAGAACATGGGTGGTTCTTGGACTGGCTCCAGTCCTTCCTGGAGGAAGGTTTCAGAAGGTTTTGCTGCCCCCTCTCCCACTCTTTTGCTAGAGTCCTACGGGGCTCATCAGGCTTCCGTCTCATGAGGAACACAAAAACAAGAAATAATAATTTTCAGCACACAAGGGTTTAATAGTATAATCAGTCAATTGCTTGTCTTTTAAGTACTTTGCCTAACTATTTTATTACGTACGTGATATTTTAAGCCTGTTTTTATGTTGCTTGAGAGCACTGTCATGCTGCTGCATTGGAAAGCCAAGAAAGGCAAGGAAAAACAAACTAGGAGTTTCTCTTCTTCTGGTGTATAGAATTCAAAGTCCGTTGGGGAGGGGAGATAAAATTGCAATACATGTGTGTGTTCTTGAGGGGACACAAGAGTCCAAATCTGTGGTGGTTGGGATAATTATTAAGGGCCAGTTCACATGGCCATGAATCACCTTCATCATATTGTCACTTGAGGACAATTCAGTGTGCATTTCCTCTCACCACATGCTCGTCCATCTGGTTGCATGCTGAAGAGCCATGTGAGCTATGGGTCTATCAGACAGTGCTCTGCCACGATTCTAGCTGCAGTAGATTCTTCTGAAGTCATCACATGCTGATTGTGGTTGTTTGGTAATGCATTTTGGCCCTGAGGTTATTCTGTGGGTGAGGGGCAGAACAAGGAACAGCAGGAAGGTATTCAGAAAAGGGAACTGGGATAGAGAGACTTCATTTTGTTTGGAGACTCTGAAGAAATTGCCCACACTGGAGCTCATATACTCTCTTTCATTCTGTTGCTGGTCTTGTAAGTGCTGTGCCAAAGTATTTTATTATGCACTCAGCTTCTGTTATCCAAAGAAAAAATATGTATCATTCTAAATTAAAAAGGGTTCCTTTTGATGAACGTTTCTTACAAAAAACATTCTATGGAATGGGGCTACAAATGAAGCTATCTCCAATTTCACCTTTGTTTCTTGTTCTTTTAAATTCTAGAGCCAACTCCATCCCTTTTAAAAAGGCTGATATTTAATCAAAGGGCTTGATATTCATGAAACATTTCAGAGCAGAAAGGATTATAATTAAAAGGCTCAAAACAGCAGACCAAGGCTAGACACAAAAGGAATTTAAAAAGTACTCTCTTTAAAAATGAACAGGATAAAATAGTGCACACCTTCCCATTCAGCTAAGCAATACTGAAGAAGAAGATGAAGGAGAGCTCTCCCTTAGATGCTATACCTGTGACTGGACTACACCACATAGAACATAGAAATCTAGATGTCATGAATATCCTCCTTCCTGACATGTAGTTTTTAATGTGAATGGAGGAGGATTTTTATGGATGAGTTTTCAGACATATGAGACTCCACTTACAGTCTGGTGGTGATGCCCAAACATAGGTTTGCCATCACAGTGAACATGAAACAACATGTGACAAGCAGACATGTGCACATTTTCACCTAAGGTTTTGTAAAAAATCAAAAGCAACTGCAGGAGTTGAGGCACATGATGATGCTGAGCCAGCCTAGGCCGGATGGGTGGGATAAAAATCAATAAAATCAATAAATAAATAAATAAATAAATGGTGTTTATCTCTTTCCCATGTGGCTACTTTCCCACTGGAAGTGGGGTTTTTTCTTACTTTGGGAACAACATCAGCTTCTTGAGAGCTCTCAGATCTCTGTCATGAAGGGATGGAATCTTACTTGGCGGGCTTTCCTCAAAGAGAGTGGAATCAATATATCTAATCGCTGACATGGTCCCATCTGTGGATACTTAAATCTGTGGAGTGGGGCCATGGACACAAAAATCCACTTTTGGGACCTCCCAGGTTTTCAGCAAAATCTGAAAAGTTACAAACAATGGAGGGATGGGGTTTAAATCTACCCCCCAAGAGAGGAACATGCTCACCATGAGGGGGGAGGGAAGGAGGAGACCTCTGAGCCAGCATACATGAGCACCCACCACCAATGGCAGCACTGCTACCACCTCTGCTCTGCAGGCCAGTGAGCAGGGAAGAGGACTAGGAACTGCCAGAATTGCTGCCCCACCACCACTTGAGCCAGGTGGGCCAGGAGGGAGGTGCTGCTCTCCACTCCACCACCAAGACAATGAGGGTGGGTGAGGAAAGAGGAGAACCAGGAGCCTCCACCGCCCTCTCGCTACCATGTGAACCAGGCACCTTGAGATAGTGGTGGCTGCATTGCAGCAGGCGAACTGAGGAGGAAAAGGGGGAGGGTTGGGAAGAGCAGCAGCAGCTCTAAGAAGGGAAAGCAACCAGTGCAGTGGGGAGGGGAGCAGTGAGTGACTGAGGGTGTCACTGCCACTGGGATTCTCCCTCCCCTATGAGCTCTTTCTCTACCTGCTCTTTCCCATGCATAATCTTATAAACCTCAATCATGTCACCCCTCAGTCGTCGTTTCTCCAAGCTAAGAGGAAAGAGGAGAACCAGGAGCCTCCACTGCCCTCTCGCTACCATGTGAACTAGGCACCTTGAGGTAGTGGTGGCTGCATTGCAGCAGGTGAGCTGAGGAGTCAAAGTTGGGCAGAGCAGCAGCAGGGAAAGCAACCAGAGCAGTGGGGAGGGGAGCAGTGAGTGACTGAGGGTGTCACTGCCACTGGGATTCTCCCTCCCCTATGAGTTTTCCTTCATAGCTGGTGAAGTGTTGGAATAGTCAGAATCAAAATTTTGCTCTGCAGACTGGAGGGGTTTTTGTGTGTGTGTGTATGTGTGGCAGTTGCACATCTTTGTCCCCTAATCATCCACCTTTCAGGTTTTCCTTTGTTGTGCTCTGATCCTTTTCAGACCTTGGTTTGGAAACTAGGACATGTTGGAAATATTGCAGTACAAAAGTGTTTGCAAGCAGTACGGACAGGAAGGTGGCATTTTAAAAGTTCCTTTCCACACTGGCAGCATTTTCTTACCTCAACTCCCCTATGAGTTTTCCTTCATAGCTGGCGAAGTGTTGGAATAGTCAGAATCAAAATTTTGCTCTGCAGACTGGAGGGGTTTTTGTGTGTGTGTGTATGTGTGGCAGTTGCACATCTTTGTCCCCTAATCATCCACCTTTCAGGTTTTCCTTTGTTGTGCTCTGATCCTTTTCAGACCTTGGTTTGGAAACTAGGACATGTTGAAAATATTCCAGTACAAAAGTGTTTGCAAACAGTACGGACAGGAAGGTGGCATTTTTAAAGTTCCTGTCCACACTGGCAGCATTTCCTTACCTCAAACACCCCCCCCCCCATGGTGACCACTTCACCATCACCACCAGAAGGTGTGTGTGGGGGGGCTAGATGGCTACTGTGCAATATCATTATAATAATCTATTGATCTTTGTCAGTCGGATTCCTTGTGGTAGATAAACGGGGGCTAATCACATGGCTACACATAGTAGAATATTGCGGACAGCGTAGAAGAATATGAGCAACTGAATCGGGTTCACTATAGAGGCAATTGCAGGTTCTGTCCCTATAGGGGATACCTCTATATCTGCCTAAGACCACAGCCAAGGCTATTTTTGGGCAGGAACACACAGGAATGGAGTTCCGGCTGGTTCCTGAGTTGGTCACACCCAGCAGGAGCTAATTAGCCTAATAGGCCACACCCAACAGCAGAAACTCATTAGGATTGGCTACATTAGGGGTGTGTGGCCTAACATGCAAAGGAGTTCCTGCTACAAAAAAAGCCCTGGGTTTTGACAACAAACAAGGTAAACAGAATAAGAAGCAAAAGGTTGGTGTGGCTGGATGACCACACTTCTGGTAACATGGGGGTGTGGCCTAATATGCTAATGAGCTGTACTGTCGAGGTGTGGCCTAATATGCTAATAGGTTCCTGCTGGGCTTTTTCTACCAAAAAAGCCCTGACCACAGCTATTTAAAAAGGTTAATAATCTATCACCACAATCAACTGTCTTTTCTGAATTTCTAGCATTAGATTTCCCCCCAAAAGTTTTGTAATGAAAAGGGCTAGTGACCTACTTATTTTTTTAAAGAAGGCTGGGAGTTCAGTGGAGCTAGTGGACAATATGACAATATATTGTTATACCATTATTGTGTGTAGCCATCTAGCGGCTACCAGTTTTTAAAAAGGGCCCAAAAAGCACTCCAGTGGTGTTGAGGAAAATGGCAGCTGTGGGTGGGCTATGACAAGGAATGTGCCGGGGGGGGAGACTGCCTGGTGGATACTGTATTGTCACTTAGTCTGATTCTGTGTTTTCCCCCCACTGGAAATAAGAGCTTCAGGGAGAATCAGCTGTGTGGAAGCAGCCTTCTCTACATTTACTAGTTTCTCTTCGGAGTATCGGACACAGAAAGCTCAAGAACAATGTTCTATTTCAATAACTCTGCCATTATAAACCCATAACAACTTATACAGACAGTATTTTGTACTACTATAGGTGCAAACACAGAAAGGAAAATATTACATTATATACAATTATATCTTATTCTTATTGAATAGTTGTTTTCCTGGAAGATGTTTTGTTAGATGTTATTAAGTATGTGTATAGCAATGTAAGAACTGCTGTAAGAGAGCAATAGCAAATGTTAGAAAGAGCAGTAGTGGTTTGCCTTGACCAGAACAAGCCTTGCTTCATTCTGGAAGCTTGGCAGAGCTTCCAACTGCTTGTCACGAACAGCTGAGACAACTTTGCAAAGTGAGAACCATCTGGCGCTCACTTGCTCTCAATTTTGTTCCATTCTTGAGAATTTCTATCAGTTTTCCATTTTGTCAATCATGCTGAACAGTAGTAGAGGGCTCTTCGACATTCTAGATAGACATCAGAAGTTTTGTCATACCATGCATACATTAATCCATCTATGAGCAGAGTTTGGGTACATTATTCTGGGGAAAATACGATCAGTTGGAATTGCAAAAAGTAAGATATCCCATGCCTCTGTTTTGCCATTTATATTCTTTGTATCTGACTTTAAGTTCAGATTAAAAGTTATTTTAACTTTTAACAATATGAATTAGCTCTCTGGGCAGCATTTAACTTTGCAGTAATTCATGAGGCTGGGTAGGATGAGGGAGACAGACTTAGAGTCATTCACCAAGCTTCGAAGCTGAATATGGAAGTATACCTAGGTTCCCACATCCAAGAAAACATCCTAGCCACTGCCCTGCACTAGTTGTAGCACTATTATGATTCCATATTTTGAACATATGGAATTACTGGGTAAATATGTCAGAGGTCCCAAGAGATACAACACTATGTAATAGAGGTGCCACAAAGGGTGTTCCATGAACAATTATTTTCATTTGTAATTTAAAGGAAATCTGCAAACCAGGTAGAACTATAATGATGATGATGATGATGATGATGATGATGATTACTATTTATGGAAATACAGAAACCCTGGTTGCAGACAAAAAGCTAGCATCTATTGCTCATCTCCAAGCAGCTCTAATAACTATGGCTGATGGTCTCTGTCCAGCTTTTGACTCAATCAGCAAAAGAGATTTGCACAGAACAAAAAGAGTCCAGTCCACTGGCCTGGTCTGGCCCCCTCTTTCTCCCATTCATCCACTTTGGACTATGGGGGCTGACACAACTTGGGGCCACATCTCCAATCTGGTTCTGGTTTTGGCCAATAGATATCTTGGGCCTTCTGGTTCTTTATGAGCCAATCGGCTCCTGGACAGAAATTAGGCTGCAATTTCAGTGTTTGCAGGCCAAATTGCCTTAACTTCTTAGAGAGCCAGCGTGGTGTTGTGGGATCTGGGAGACCCAGGTTTGAATCTCCAGTTGTGGGATGGCAGCTTGCTGGGCGACCTTGGGCCTGCCACACACTCTCAGCCCAACCTTCCTCACAGGGTTGTTGTGAGGATAAAATGGAGAAGAGAACAATGTAAGCTACTTTGGGTCCCCGTTGGGGAGACATGCGGGATATAAAGAAAGTAAACAAATGAATAAAAACTTCCCTGAACCTGCCAAAGTAGTAGAAAGGAGGAAGTTAAGAAGAGTTTCTTGCCAAACATTTCAAGTCATCCCCATATGCTGCTTGACCATACAATTTGAGCAACTGACCCAATGTGGGCAGTCAACTTGCTTGGTCTTAGCTCCACTGCCCTCCAGATAACCAGGTCATGGCTCCCTGGTACATTGACCTGAGTGAAGACCAGTGAACACAAGAGGAGCCCCTCCTCTTCCAGTGCTGCAGTCCCAAGCCAAACTGGCCCACCACAGACTTTTGAAAAATGACATTCCCCATAGTTGCTTTGTGGCTGTGGAGAAAGCAAGTTGGGTCTAGCCAACTGGGACCTGACTCATTAACAAAATATAACCTCTAGCTTGGTCCACAGTATAATTTCAATAATGTATGAGCTACATAGAATCATAGAATGTTAGAGTTGGAAGGGACCTTGCAAGTCATCTAGTCCAACCCCCTGCACTCTGCAGGAGCATAGCTGAAAGATAGCCCTACATATCTACAAGATAATCGAAAGATGGTCGTCCAGCCTCCGCTTGAAAACGTCCAGCGAAGGAGCATCCACCACCTCCCGAGGCAGACTGTTCCACTGCTCAACCACTCTTACAGTTAGGAAGTGTCTCCTGATATTTAGCCGGTAATGACTCCCTTGTAATTTCCACCCATTAGATCTAGTCTTGCAATCTGGAGCAAGAGAGAATAGATCTGCTCCATCTTCTACATGACAGCCCTTCAGATACTTGAAGACTGCAATCATGTCCCCTCTAAGCCTTCTCTTTCCCAGGCTAAACATACCCAACTCTTTCAGCCTTTCCTCATAAGACTTGGATTCCAACCCTCTCACCATCCTGGTTGCCCTCTTCTGGACAAGAGTATTTGAATCTTTGCCCAATTAAAGAAAATATGGTTGGAGGATGGATGAAACCAGGGTATGAATAGAGGGTATATGATGTAGCATCTTGCTGAAGCCATATAGCCTGGATGGGAGACCTACTGGGAATCCTATGTAAATGAGGTGTGCTATGGGACATCGTGAGGAATATGAACATCAGGTGAATATGCCATGTGTAACTGCCTTGTCCTATACTTGAATCATAAGAACAAGAGAAGCCAATGTTGGATCAGGCCAATGGCCCATCCAGTCCAACACTCTGTAACTCAGTGGCCAAAAATACTAGGTGCCATCAAGAGGTCCAGCAGTGGGGCCAGGACACTAGAAGCCCTCCCACTGTTGCCCTCCACTCAGGCACCAAGAATACAGTGCATCACTTGCCCCAGACTGAGAGTTCCTATCTATATCTTGTGGCTAATAACCACTGATGGACTTCTGTTCCATATGTTTATCCAATTCCCACTTGAAGCTGTCTATGCTTGTAGCCGCCACCACCTCCTGTGGCAATGAATTCCATGTGTTAATCACTCTTTGGGTGAAGCACTACTTTCTTTTATCTCTTCTAATCCAACTGCTCAGCAATTTCATTGAGTGCCCACAAGTTCTTGTATTGTGAGAAAGGGAGAAAAGTACTTATCTGCCATTTCCCTATCATCCTTCAGTACTCCCAGCATCAGGGTCTTCTCCAGTGAGTGCTCCCTTCTCATTTGGTGGCCAAATTATTTGAGCTTCAGCTTCAGTATCTGGCCTTCCAGGGAACAGTCAGGATTGATTTCCTTTAGGATTGACTGAGTTGATCTCTTTGCAGTCCAAGGGACCCGTCTAGAGTCTTCTCCAGCACCATAATTCAAAAGCATCTATTCTTCAGCACTCTGTCTTTCTTATGGTCCAACTCTCGCAGCCATACATTACTACTGGGAATACCATCACTTTGACGCTACAGACTTTTGTTGGCAGGGTGATGTTTCTACTTTTTATTATGCTGTCTAGGTATGCCATAGCTTTCCTCCCAAGGAGCAGATGTCTTTTAATTTCATGGCTGCAGTCACTGTCTGCAGTGATCTTGGATCCCAGGAACATGAATTCTGTCACTGTTTCCATGACTTCCCCTTCTATTTGCTAAGTAGTGATGGGGCCGGATGCCATGAACTTAGTTTTTTCGATGTTGAGTTTCAAGCCAACTTTTGCACTCTCCTCTTTCACTCTCAGAAAGAGGCTCTTTCGGTCCACTTCACTTTCCACCATTAGAGTGGTATCGTCTGCATAGCTGAGGTTGTTGATGTTTATCCCGGCAATATTAATTCCAGCTTGTGATTCATCCAGGCTGGCATTTCGCATGATGTACTCTGCATATAAATTAAATAAGCAGGGTGACAATATACATCATTGTTGTACTCCTTTTCCTATGCTAAACCAATCAGTTGTTCCATGTCCGGTTCTAACTGTCTTTGACCCTTATACAGGTTTCTCAAGAGATATGTGAGGTGGTCTGGTACTCCCATCACTTTAAGGACCTTCCATAGTTTGTTGTGATCCACACAATCAAAGGCTTTAGTGTAATCAATGAAGCAGAAGTAAATGTTTTTCTGGTACTCCCTTGATTTCTCCATAATTCAGCAAATGTTGGCCATTTGATCTCTAGTTCCTCTACCTCTGTTAAACCCAGCTTGTACTTTTGGTAGTTCTCTATCCATGTACTACTGAAACCTAGCTTTGTAGGATCTTGAGCATGACCTTGCTAGTGTGTGAAATGAGTGCAGTTGTGTGATGGCTTGAACATTCCTTGGCATTGCCCTTCTTTGTAATTGGAATGTAAACTGACCTTTTCCAATCCTGAGGCCACTGTTGCATTTTCCAAATTTGCTGGCATATGGAGTGCAGCACCTTAACAGCATCATCTTTTAGGACTTGGGATACCATCATGTCCGCTAGGTTTGTTGTTAGTAATGCTTTTTAAGGCCCATTTGACTTTGCACACCAGGATGTCTGGCTCGAGGTCAGCGATCACCCCATCGTGGTTATCAAGGACATTGAGATCCTTCTTGTATAGTTCTTCTGTGTATTCTTGCCATCTCTTCCTAATCTCTTCTGCTTCTGTTAGGTCTCTACCATTTTTGCCCTTTATCATGGCCAGCTTTGCATGAAGCGTTCCCTTTCTATTGTTTTCCTCTATTACTTTTCATTGTTCATTCAGGAAGGCCTCTTTATCTCTCCTTGCTGTTCTCTGGAAATCTGCATTCAATTGGCTTAATCTTTCCTTTTCGCCTTTCCCTTTCGCTTTCCTTCTTTCCTCAGCTATTTGTAAAGCCTCATGAGACAGCCACTTTGCCTTCTTGCATTTCCTTTTCTTTGAGATGGTGCTGATTGCTGCCTCCTGTACAATGTCACGAACCTCTGTCCATAGTTCTTCAGGCACTCTGTCTATCAAATCTAGTCCCTTAAACCTATTCTTCACCTCCATTGTATATTCATAAGGGATTCATCCAGGCTGGCATGAATCCCTGAGTGGCCTAGTGGTTTCCCCCAACTTTCTTCAGTTTAAGCCTGAATTTTGCAATGAGTAGCTCATGATCTGAGCCAGTCAGCTCCAGGTCTTGTTTTTACTGACTGAATAGAGCTTCTCCATCTTTGACTGCAAATGATGTAATCAATCTGATTTAAATTTTGCCTATCTTGTTTTGCAATTTAATAGATTTGCAATCATTAAATGGTAGTGGTACAGTCCAAGCGGGAAAAGCTAAACGTGAAAGTGACATTGTTTGGATGGAAATGTGCATAGAAAGAATTTCTTTTTTTGTAGAACCTGTGGTCTTTAGTTGTTTTTTTATTGAAGTGAAAATAGTAATAGGCCTAGGAAGAGCTCTAATTGTGCTGAAGAACTAGTACAACACTTAACTAGCAGTTCTAGTTAAGTGTTGTACTAGTTCTTCAGCATGATTAGAGCTCCTCCTAGGCCTATTGCTATTTTCACTTCAACAACAACAACAACAAAAACAACTAAACACCATGGGTTGTACAAGAAAGGAAATTCTTTCTATGCACATTTCCATCCAAACAATGTCACTTTCACAGTGATTGGTGCCTTTTTAGCTTTTCCTGCTTGGACTGTACTACTACCATTTAATGATTGCAAATCTATTAAATTGCAAAACAAATGTAAGCACTGTCCTTGCCAAGGACTAAATTGAGTGTAGATGAGCTTTTTAAACTCATTTAACTGGTGATCTTGCAGCTGCCTCCCAAACATAAGTCAGTTATGCCCTTAGTGTAATTTAAATGAACAAACACAACCATAGCATTCTTCAGAGTTCCTGCTTTCTGTTCAGATCTAAACATGGAAGGAAATACACATCTCAAGCATAGATATTGGAATAAATTGATGCCACATAGGAAATGTCAGTGTTTAAAAATTGCACTGTACTGGAAGATCAGGCCAATCCATGTAGAACTAGAGGTTGAGAAAATTTCTGTTCTGAAGATGTTTAAATGATACATATTTCTCTCAGACAGGTGGGTGATTGAAAGACAATCATGGTAATGTCATATTTAAAAATAGGAAAGAGAATTACTGAAAGTTTGAATATATTTTCAGCAGTAAGCTCTCCTGCTTTTAAAGTGTTTAATGTATAAATCATGTGGCACAGTCTGACTCTCTCATAGTGACAGAGGTCTAGAGAAATGTTTCTGCTGTAGATCTCACAAGGGGGGAAAAATTAAAAAATTATAAGAAGAGCCTAGTTGGATCAGACCACATTAGCCAACTAAATGACCTCAAGAAGCTCACAACCAGGGCAAGGAGGCAATAGTCAATCTTTCTGGAGCTCCTCCCACAACTGCTGTTCCAAAGGTGTCGAACTCATTTGTAAAGAGGGCCGGATCTGACATAAATATCACTTTGTCAGGCCAGGCCCTGCATGCCATAAAATGTAATGCCAGGCACAGAAGATATAAACTTTGTAAAGGACACAGGCAAACCCAATTAATGATTTTATTTTTTAGTCAAAATACAAACATGCTCAAAACATTCTTACAGTATTTCCCTAAAGTATCTCTCTGATGCCCACCCTCCCACTTTCACCGCCTGTTACTCATTAGCATTGGGACAGTATACGGGGACATAATGCACAGCCTCTGTCATCTGGCACTAAAGGTAATGACACATGGGCTGGATAAGAGCCCTGGACGGGATGGTTCTGGCCCGTGGGCCATATGTTTGACATTCCTGTGCTCAGGCCCGTAGCCTGCGTGGGGCCCACGGGGCCTGGCCCCCGCTGGTTTTGCAGGCCCCTCCCCTGCTCCTCCCTCCCCCTCCCCAATCAGCGCTGCTGCCGCCGCCTCCTTCTCTGACCCTGACTGTCAGGTTCCCGGCTCCGGCCACAGCCCTTCCTGACTTGGT
>NW_015160898.1:23664-41552 GCF_001447785.1 Gekko japonicus | reverse complement strand
TGGGAAGTGACAGGCGGGCCACCGCCAAGGCAGGAAGGGCTGTGGCCGGAGCCGGGACCCTGACAGTCAGGGCCAGAGAAGGGGGGGAGGGCATTATGTCACTCCCGGTGATGTGTGTGCGGCGCGCACGCGCACACACACACTCCGGGGGCCCCTTTCCCCAGGGGCCCTCCACTAGGAGGGCTTTAGCTACGGCCCTGCCTGTGCTATTCTGTGCATGAGTTCCAGTACTGTTGGAGAGGTAGAAGGAGCTGTCTGTCTAGTTATTTCACACCAGTCATAATTTTACAAGCCCATGCTCTGAGTTGGTCAAGGAGGCTATGATGGCTGACAGTTGTCTAGAGGGAGCCTGCACAAAGGCTTTCTTGGTTGGAACGCTAGTTGGAACTCTTTACCTTGTCTCTGCATATGAGCCTCTCACTGTAGGACTTTGGGAGCTAAACATTTTTTTTTTGTAAAAACCTTTTATTGAGATATGATATATATAGTCCAATATACTTCATATTTTCACAAAAAATCTACCATATACCCTCCTCCCTTTCCCCCCTTATTCGGCTTCCCACAGTGCTCCCACTTCCTGTACAATTCTTAATTTTCTTATCTTTTTCCCTCTTAGATTCACAGTGCCCCCTGGTAACTTAATTGTCTCTTGTTATTCATACAATTTTATCTAAGTAAATTCAATAGTTGTCAAAGCTAAATAGTCCATCTCTTACATCCCAAGTCTTCTCCATATAGTCTTTAAAATCTTTCCAATCCGCAAAAAAGTCTTCTGCTTCCAAATTGTTTAACTTTCTCGTCATTTTGTCCATTTCTGCCATAAACAGTAATTTCCTTATCCAGTCTCCAACTTCAGAAACCTTATCTTGTTTCCAACATTGAGCATATGTCATTCTTGCTGTTGTGATCATATACCACATCAATGTCCTCTTTGCTACATTAACTTCTTCCATTTTAAGTCCCAAAAATAATATTTCCGGTTCTTTCTTAAATTTACATTTTACAATTTTTTCCATTTCTGCATGTATTTCAGCCCAAAAAGCTCTTGCTTTCTCACAAGTCCACCACATATGATAAAACGAGCCTTCTATTTTCTTACACTTCCAACATTTGTTTGACATATTATTGTTCATATTTGCAATCTTTTTGGTGTCATATACCACCATCTATACATCATTTTATAACAATTTTCTTTTAAGTTATTACAAGTTGATATTTTCATTGCATTTTTCCAGAAAAATTCCCAAGATGACATAGATATTTCTTTATTCATATTGATCGCCCATTTTACCATTTGCTCTTTAACCGTCTCATCTTCCGTATACCACTTCAATAAAATCTTATACATTTTTGAGATTATTTTCCCCCCACCCTCCAACCATACTCTCTCCATATCATTATTTTTTCTGTCTAAACCCAAAGGTTTTCTTGTCTTTTTTAAACAAGTCATTTATTTGTCTGTATTGAAACCAGCCATATTTGAAAGATAAATCTTCTTGCATTTTCAATTCAAATGTTTTACCCACTTGTTTCAGCATATCTTTATATTGTACCCATTCTTCCCCTTTATATGCTGAAAATGGTTTAATAACTTCCGCCAGTACTATCCAAAGAGGTCTTTCTTCTGAGAAAAACCTTCTATATTTTACCCATGTCTCAAACAGAACCCTTCTGATAAAGTGGTGTTTAAAAAAACCATCCATTTTCACTTTTTCATACCACAAATAGGCATGCCAACCAAATTTACAATCATGTCCTTCTAACGACAAAAGTTCCATATTGTCTAGCATGATCCACTGTTGTAACCATGTTAGGCAGACCGCATCATGGTATAATATTAGATTAGGTAACTGGAGACCACCTCTTTCTTTTGCATCACACAGAATCTGGGAGCTAAACATTTTTCATTCCAGAAGGCTTTTTTAAAAAATTCACTTCCTATTTTAATTTGACTCAGTGTTTTAAAATAATTTTTATTTCTACTATTATTTCTAGTGCTCTCTATATTTTAAACTGTTGTAAACCATTCTGAGCAATTTTTTTAAAATAGAAAGGTACCCTAAACAAATGAATAGTAAATAAATTATATAGCACTTACCCTAGTATAATCTCTCCATTTAGAGAGCCACCCATTTAATCCTACCCTGGGCTTGGTCTTGCAATCAGTGTATTGCCTAAGTCAATACGGGGGATAGAGATGGCTGTGTAAATGTTTGGGGTTTAATATACTGTTATCAAGTAGTTTTGCAAATACATGAGTTTCTCTGATACAGAACTATGGCCAAGTGAAAAGGGGTCCATAAGTTTCTGGCCAGTGAGGGTCTCACTTCAAGAAATTAAAGTGCTTCAGATTTTCATGGAAACTAACTTTCAGTATGTATTTGTGAGCTCTGTTGTGTCTTGCATTAAGGTATTCTTGTGTTTTACAGAGGAATCCTAGGCAGGTCTACTCAGAATTCTACTCAGGTCTATTCAGTGGGGCTTACACCCAGGAAAGTATTCTTAGCATTGTACTACTGGTGTCTGGTTTTTGGTTTTGTTTAGTGAGGTAAATCCAAGACATACGTTTAAGTGAAGTTTCTCCAGTTTGATTAAGTCTTTCCAGAAATATCTGTTTCTCAAATTACCAAGTGATATCTGATATAAGCACTAGTTGCTTTACCCTTGAATGTCAGTGTCTATTATGCATCTTTAATCCTCAGATTTCAGACTTAACATGCTATTACCAGTCTAATGAGGCTAGAAAGTTGCGTCCTGAGGAAACGTTGCGCCTTTCTGAGGAAACGTTAGGCTGTAAAATATTGATGTGATATACCATAATGGTTCCATGGGGACAGGTAATGAGAGTATTTTATGCTACTGTGAACTGAATGTTCTTTAATTGATTAATCCAGAAGTGCAAAATCACTTTGTTTCCTAAATCTTCTGATCTCAAACTGATTAATTTGTGGTACGGATTGTTTGCTTACTCCTGGTGCACTGATTAAAACTGGAAGCCAAAAAGTGAAACATTTTCTTGTAGTGCATCTCTACATTTTAGGAAAGTGGGATGTAGAACTCTTACTCATTAACTTTTTTTTTTTTTGCATTCTGTGTACATTTTTTGTTTCTTCATTCTTCCATCAGAAATAGTATGAGTCTTTGTCTGGACAACACAGGTAATCATTTCCCTACTTATCTCCCTTTCAGAATTTTATTGTGACTTAAACAAAAATCTTATTTCCATTTTCCTCCTTGGTATTCATCTTTTTACTTGTTTGCTGCTCATCAACCTCTCCCTGTCTTTCCAAATACCAGCATTTTGTGAGATAAAACAATAAAAGGAATTGGGAGTGGCAGCTGAATAAGTTATCCACTGTTTGTACTGTCTGAAGAGGAATCAAGTGGTTCAGCCTTCCATATGTTGCATAAATGATGATGATAAATAATAATGCAGCAAGACAGATGTAACTCAGATGTTGCATAAATGGTACTAGTGATAATAAATAATGCAACAAGATGGGCTGAGTTCAGATGAATACTTCATGTGACATGAGCCCACAATCTGAAGTGCCAAGAAGATTCTATTTTCCCCTTCACACAGAAGTAGGCAAACAAATACATACCATATAAAATCTTGAATTGAGAATAAGACATATTATTACAAAAATAGAAAAACACAATACATTCACTTACTTTTACAAGTAGAAAATTAATTCATTATAAATATACATGAGGTCACTTGAGCAAGAATAAAAGGAAATGAAAGTAGTAGAGATGTTTCAATAATACAATCCAAAGTTTGTGGCTCAGTTCAGACTTCATCTGAACCATGGTTTCATCAAATGAATTACATAATATGAGACCCTGGTGACTATGATTCGTTAGGTTCTGATGGACCGGGAACTGAATG
Organism: Gekko japonicus; assembly: GCF_001447785.1. NCBI lineage: Eukaryota > Metazoa > Chordata > Lepidosauria > Squamata > Gekkonidae > Gekko > Gekko japonicus. Next base: position 37,660 of record NW_015160898.1, on the reverse strand, counting down.
TATGGTTTGAAAGGGGTTATTTAAAGCTAGGGCCCCGGTCACACGGGCCGGAAAATGCGGGGGGGGGGAGCGTGGCTGTTTGCCCTGGGGCAAACTAACGCGCGACTGCGAGATCAGACGTGCGGTTGAGGTCCCATCGAGGTCCCGTGGCTAGGGGGGAGGTGCCGATCACACCACAGGCAAAGAAGCGGGGCGGGGCGGCAAATGGGGTTGTTGGGTTTTTTTTACTTTTTTAAACTGAAGTGTGCGCATGCTCCGTTGGGTGCTTGTGCGCATCCGTGGAGCCTTGGGGGAAAAATGACCTGTTTGCGAGGGGACATGGGCAGGTGCCGGATGCCACCGGAAACACGATCAGACGCCCGCCCTTGCCCCGCGGTTTCCGGAAACTAGTACCTCCGAGGTACTAGTTTTTTGCCGCACATCTTCGGAGGGAAGCCCCGGGAGTACTACGCTTCCCAGATGTGGTGGTGAGATCGCGCCCGGAAAATCTGCCTATCTTCTGTCTCTCTAGCGTGGCTACTGTTCCGTGTGATCACAGCCACAGTTAGTTTTAACTACATTCTTGCATGATATATGAAAGCAGACATCTTGGTTTGTTCCTCAGTGCCGAGGATAGCTTGGTCAGAGCAGCTCAAAATTGAAAGTGATATTACTTTTATCTGTCATTCCAAAAGCATTCCTGTATAGAAGCCCTTTACATGTTCTTCAACAATCAGTTGATGTTCTTATTTAAGAAAAGCTCTTTATTTAGGAGTTGAGAGAGAAGATATTCCCTAATGTGTGCTTGTTTATCTTGCCAAGCCAACACACAGCTGTCTGCCACCTCAGTACAAATGTATAGCAAAAACTTCTTCATTTCTCATGGATTTCAATTCCTTTGGGAAAAGTCACTCTGTCATTTAGGTCCTGTTTTGGGGAGAAAATAATCAAAGCTTTCTGTTATTCTTTCATTTTCTGGTAGTGGACTGAAATGTTTTGTTTTCTTACTCTTCCTATTCCTAAGGGAATATAGGTAGGCCAGATCTTTATAATATCAGACCTGTAGGCTACAACCCCAAAGGAAGTTTCCACATAAATTGATTAGATTATCATGAATTCCTGTAAAATGTCTGAAAACTCCCAGCATGAAATTTCTGTGTGTCAGTGTAACAATGAAACTGAAATGGAAATACATCTTAAGCTCTTCAGTCCCTAGATCAATCTAATGATCACCTCTCTCTCTCTCTCTCTCTCTCTCTCTCTCTCTCTCTCTCTCCCCCCCCTCTCTCTCCCTCCCTCTCCCTCTCTATATACACACACATACTTGAACAGGAGTTACAGAATTATCTTTTTATTCTCTGTACTGTTCACTGGGGGAAGGGTGTACTCATGTTGGTCTATTGTAAAAAAAGAAGAAGAAGATTCTTGTGGCACCTTAAAACAATCGAAATTTTATTCCAACATAAGCTGCTCTAAACTACAGCCTATAGTTTCAGACAATATAAGTGGATCCTCACCTTGCATTTATTTTACTTTATTATGGTTAAAAATGTATAAAATGCCAGGAAATAAAGACTGACATTTATTTATGTAAAATTCAAATATAATTAGGAACAGGTCTGCAGTCACCTGTTGGCCACAAGCTGACTCACAGCTGATTTGGGCATCATAGAATCATAGAGTTGGAAGGGTTCTCCAGGGTCATCTTGTCCAACCCCCTGCACAAGGCAGGAAATTCACAAATACCTCCCCCTCCACACCCTCAGTGACTGCTGTTTTGTGCAAGGAAGATGACAAAAAACTTCCACGATCCCTGCCCATTGGCCTGGAGAAAAATTGCTTCCTGACCCCAAAGTGGCAATCAGCATTTCTCTGGGCGTGCAAGAAAGGGCCACAAGAACTAAGCACTGAGGCAACCCTTCCTGCCCACCGTCTCATGATCTGCCTAAATTCACAGAATCAGCATTGCTGTCAGATGGCCATCTAGTCTCTGTTTGAAACCTCCAAAAAAGGAGAGCCCACCACCTCCTGAGGAAGTCTGTTCCACTGAGGAAATGCTCTAACTGTCAGGAAGTTCTTCCTAATGTTTAGCTGAACACTCTTCTGATTTAATTTCAACCCATTGGTTCTGGTCTGACCTTCCGGGGCAATAGTAAACAACTCCGTACCATCCTCCATATGACAGCTCTTCAAGTATTTGAAGATGGTTATCATATAAACTCTCAGTCGTCTCCTCTCCAGGCTAAACATACCCAGCTCCTTCAACCTTTCCTCATAGGACTTGGTCTCCAGACCCCTCACCATCTTCATTGCCCTCCCCTGGACACGTTCCAGCTTGTCTATATCCTTCTTAAATTGTGGTGCCCAAAACGGAACACAATTCTCTAGGTGAAGTCTAACCAGAGCAGAGCATCATGTGCCTGCTTAACAAAAGAAAGAGGAGAAAGCTTTTTTGTCTTTCCTCCCTCTCAAAGCTGAGCAAGGATAGGGACAGTGATTCAGAGATCCCCATTGTAGAAAGGAGAAGAGAACGACCTGGCTTCTCTCTTTTTCTCTGCAACCTGAACTGACAGCAAGGGCTGGGAAGAAAGCAAGGGAAAACAGTTGGGCTTCTGATGAGACCACTCTCCCCCTGTTTGCTGCATCTCAGCAAATCTGAGGGCAGCAAAGTTTCCTCAATGGGAGATCAGCACAAACTGACTTCCAGCTAATCAGCTGGGAGTGGGCTCCTGATTCTCCCCCTGATCTTTTCTGAGTCTAGAGTAAAATTTCCCCAGTAAGAGATCAGAAGCCAACTCCCAGAGGATCATCAGGTGTTGGTTCGCTTCTGATGGCTGCAAGTAGCTTGTTCCTGAGGCTATCCACTAATAGGAGGCAAAAGTGGAATAGTCTGTTAATTAATTGGCTGCCTGAGCATCTCTGGTGAATGGAAAGTGAACTGAATTGGCATGTAGATAGATTCAGGTGGGTAGTCATATTAGTTGGAAGCAGTGGGACAAATTTGAGGCCAGTGGCACCTTTAAGACCAACAAAGTTTTATTCAAGGTATAAGCTTGCATGTACATGTACACTTCACATACAGTATAATAAAACTTCTTCAACCATTACATATAGGTGTGGGGAGGGTTGTTGCCAGGAAGGGCTAGTTAGAGTCAAGATGCATAAGTAACTGGGCAATTACAGCTGAGAATGGATTAAGGCCGTTGGTAAGAACTGTGAATAGCAGTCGATTAGCATACAAATGCAAGAGTTAACAAACAGATGTGAAAACTAAGTTTGAGTTCAGTGGCACTTCCAAAACCAACAAAGTTCCATTCTGGGTATAAGTGTAGATGCACACTCTTACTTCATTTCTCCAAGGTTGGGGACAGAGGGTAGTGTTAGGAGAGAGGGTGTCACATAGATACTCACTGGTATGTGGGGTCCCTCATGGGGCAATCCTCTTTCCAATGCTATTCAACATCTACATGAACTCCCTCGCCCACCTGGTACAGAGTTTTGGGCTGGGTTGTCATCAGTATGCAGATGACACCCAGCTGTATTTGTTGATGGACAGATGGCTGGGCATCACCCCAGCAAATTTGGTCAAGGCATTGGAGGTTGTGGTGGGATGGCTGAAAGAGCCGGCTGGGACCAACAGTCTGGGACCAACGTATCCACTGGATCACCTCTCCTGGTATACCCCCCAAAGAGCATTACACTTTGGAGAGAAGAACCTACTGGTGGTCCCTAGCCTGAAAAACATTCAGCCCTGGCCCTGACCTGGTGGATCTGTCGAAGAACCACCATGTCCTGCAGGACTGTAAGGCAGAGATGTTCCACCAGGCCGATGGTTGAGGACGTTCCTCTCCCCTGTCATGGGGTAAAGTCTTAATTTGGTTTATTTTCAGCACCATCTGAAATTGTTCTGTATTTATTGTTTTGATTCTTTTAACTTGTAAATGTATCTTGGAATTGTTGTTCACTGCCCTGAGCCCTGTGCACAGGGGAGGGCTGTCTATAAGTAGCGGAATTTATAAATATAAATAAATAAGAACCACAAAATTGAGAAACTTGTATAACAAAGTGCCCATGGGTGCCAGGGTGCTTGTTGACACCTTTCTTTGCACCTGCCAAATGTTTTTGAAAGTGAGCAGAGCCAGGTTGGACTTTTGTCCAACAAGGCTTCAGATTGGTCATTAGGGATCTAATTGGCTGAGCAGATTTTTTAAAATGTTGCTTTGGCAGTAGCTGCCACCGCAGCATGAGGATGTTCACTTGTGACCTGAGGTAAGATAGGCAGCCATTTTATGTCTGGCTGTGCCTGCTGCAGCAGCCATTTTGTGGTTGCACCTTCCATGATGTGTCTGCAAACTCAAAAGGTTGGGGGAGCCATAAGCTATAATATTAAGATCCATCTTCTAAGAGATCTCTTTATGTCCATGTAAAACAGCCACATGATTCAGCCTGGGTAGCACCACTCTTTACCATAGAAAGGGTGGGCTTTTTCCCCATGGATGATAAGGAGGCTTGCTGCTTGTCAACTGATGTCATTGGCTCATGGCCAAGCGAGATGTCTGCGCTTGCTACTTCTACCAGTATCCAATAGATGGTGATAACATATCACTATTATCATCACTGTAAAATGTGCAAAATCTTGCTGCAGTTAAACAGATACACCCAATTAAGGGTGGGTTTGGTTTTTTTACAGTGCTTTATGGATGTGTAAGTCCACATCAGTAATGTAGAGTTGGGCAGGGTAAGATGTGTATGAAGTGAAATAGCAAGCTATATAGGCATCTGTGAACCCATTTAGCTTGATGTAACACATCAGCTGGTCCGTCCATGAACCCCAAACTTTGGGACGTGAGGGATCGAACTTGTCAAGGCTTCCGTGAGTGGTGGCCATGACTCGATTGTGTTGTGGGGAGCAGGGCTGACTGGGAGGATTGGACGCAGTGCGATGCTGCTAGAGAGTGGTGCGGGGTGCACTGGCTTCCTCCTGCTCAGGGCTCCATGCTGCTGGTGAGGAGTCAGGCTCAGTCATCAGATCCCACCTTCATCGCCACTGAAAAGTACTGGGTTCAATACATCAGGACCCGGACCACGACATCGGAGAAGACGCGTTTATTAGTACTTCACACATGGAACAAAAACTAACAGCTGGGTGGCCAACTTTATACAATTGGGGAGGGACGCCCCTAGGTTCTATTGGTGGGTTTAAACTTCCCGCCGATGTCCCTATTGGCTCTTTACTGGAAGTTCAGGAGCCTAGTCCCTATTGTCTTTGGGATTAAAGCTCTTGCTGCCTCTGGCTGGTGCCTGGCAGTGGTCTGAGGACATAACACGATCATTCATAAGTTTCATTCCCTCTGACCCATACTGCAGCTGGCTGGGCCCATGACAGGATTGGCAGTCCTTTATTGAGGTGATAAAATCCTTGAACTGACCCTGGTTCTCTGAAGCAAAAAATGTTTGGTTTCAGAATAATGGCAGCTACTGCTATTACATAGAAAACATATTTTGACTCTTCCTTTATAAATCTCCATATAAAACAATGCATCATAGTTTGAAAAAGTTTCAGTATAGGAAAAAGGACTATTTCACTTGAGTCTAAAGTGTGTGTACGTATCTTTCACAAGAGCTACAGAAGCAGAGATGCCTCTGTTTCAGCTAATCGCAGTGGCCCAGAGGAATTTTCTCTCAGAGTTTTGTGTGCAAAAGGATAGTGGAGCTGTCAAGAAATTAAATGCTGCCACAGGAAGAAATATCTTTCACAACTTGAAATCCCAAGGCCTCTCTTAACCACAGGCAACCTCTGTGTGCCTCAAGAACTGAAACCAGCTGTCAAAAAAAATGCCAGTGGAAAGGAAAGAGGAAGAGGTGAAAAACAGGAGTAAAGGTGAACACTCTGCTATTAGGAGGCTGCTAAATTTTAATTTCTAGGACGATTTATATAGACTCAAGGGTAGTTTCATTCAAAATTAATCCTTGATCATAAGTTGCAGTGTACCTAATTGAAGAGTGGCTTTTTATGTGAGGAGAGTTGATAGGGAGCAAAAAGACAGAAAAAATATAGTCAGGTAGGAGCTTTATGTTGATATCAGAACTCTGAGTTGAGTGGATTTGTATTGTCCCACACTAGAGACTTGTTCAGATATCATTTCAATACAAAAGAATGCATTGAGTAAGGTTGCCAGGTGAGGCCAACAAGTGACTGGGGAACTTACCAGGAGGCTCTGGAAGGGAGGTTCCAGGAGTGGGAACTCCAAAGCAAGTTCCGGGTGAGCTGCGGTTGCATTTAAAGAGACCACATTCCTTTTAAATACTTTCTCTCCAGTGGAAATAATGGAGAATGGGGCACCTTCTTTGGGGGCTTGTAGAATTGTACCCCCTGGTCCAATCTTTTTGAAACTTGGGTGGTGTTTTGAAGACAGGCACCAGCAGCTATACTGAAAATTTGGTGCCTCTAACTAAAAAAACAGCACCCCCTGAGTCCCACATACCTACAGATTCATTGTCCATTATACCCTTTGGGGACCGGTCTTCACAGAGTATAATGGAGTGCCCATCAGCTATACCCTCCCGCTTTCTGATTGCCCTGGAGTGGGGGAAGGGGGTCCAAACTGGGAATCCCCTGCCCCCAACTGGGGCCTGGCAATCCTAGCATGGAGGGACTGATCAAGGGCACAAGCAGTGGTCCAGCCTCTCATGCATTCAACTGTGCTGTTTACAAGGAGAATATCAGGGAATGCTTGCACAGGACTTGCAAAATAGAGAGGTCACATTCATAGTTCTCTTTTGATACTTTCTAGTTAATAGGTTGGTCATTTTTTACACACTCAAAAACTGTTTTCATGGGGGAATGGTTTTAAAATATACTGCTTTGAGGGTATTCTGGGGGCATGCTATAGAGAACATTTTCAAACTTTGAGGTATTTTAACCTGCTGGGTCTCACTGTCACTTATCGTGCACTGATAGTGCACCTTAGAACATTCTTCTGCAGCTACATGATGCAGGGAAAGATTGGTAGAGGAAGGCAAGGAAGCTCGTCTGCTATTACTGATCTTGTTGAGGAGCCCAAATAAGTTCCTGAAGCACACTAGGCCTTCCCTGGAACACAGTATGAAAATCTCTGAGTGAATGTGCATTCAATCCAAACTCCTGCCACATTCTTCTCTCTTTCTCTCCTTCATTTGCCAGGTGCTAGCTAAGAGGAAGAGGAGGGAGATGCTTGAACATTTTCGCACATCAAGGCATTCAGAGTTTTGGCCTCAGTTACACTAGGGCTGCGGTCACACGGAACATTAGCCATGCGAGCCAGACGGAAGACATGCGGGTTTTCCGGGCGCGATCCCACCGGCACATCTGGGAAGTGTAGCACTCCCGTGGCTCAAACGAGGCTTCCTGCCGAAACCACGCGGCAAAAAACTAGTACCTCCGAGGTACTAGTTTCCGGAAACCGCGGGGCAAGGGCGGGCGTCTGATCGCGTTTCCGGTGGCATCCGGCGCCCGCCCATGTTCCCTGGTGAAAAAGTTTTTTTTTCTTCTAGTCTTTGTGGATGCGCAAAAGCACACAACGGAGCATGCGCAATCATGGTGGAAACAAAAAAAAACCCTTCCAGTTTGCCGCACCGCGCACTTCGTTTTTGCGCGCGGGATTGTTCTGCGATCGGCACCTCTCCTTTCCCACGGAACCTCCACAGTACCTCCACGGGAGGTCTGATCAGGTAACCGCGCCTTAGTTTGCCCCGGGGCAAACTGCCACACTTCCCCCCCCGCAGTTTCCTGCCCGTGTGACCGGGACCTTACTTGCCCTGATAGCAGGATATATATAGGAAATAACATCCCCCCCCCACACCTATTTGATATGAAAAAATGGGTCACAGAGATGCCAAGCAAGAGTTTTATTCTCACGGGCTTTGTCAGTCAGAAGGTAAATAACTGGCAAAATTCCTTTCCTTTCATCCAATAGAAGCTCTATGATGCATCTCAAGCAGCGAATAGTTGTTATTAATCATTTATTACCTAATAGAAAAAAGAAAGGAGCAAATTGTTTTTATTTTTTTGCAACTCTTTTTTGGGGGGGAGTGTGTGTGTCCTTAATGGCAAGTAGAGATCTCATAGGAATATAAATCAGAGCAGGCTGACAAAAACCGTGATATAAGTATCTCCTAAGGTTAATATACAAAATACACTCCAGGAGAATGTGTGCAATGATATCAATCTTTCCTAAAGAACAGTATTCTGAGTAAGGTAAGCACAAAAACCTACCCCTCATAACTACTGAAGAGTGAGCATTTAATCTGGCCTGTACAGAAGCTCTCAAAAAGCCTGAGGTCAATAGATAAGAGGGAAGAGATTTCAGAGCAAGAATGCTGAAAGACTGAGATGAACACTCTAAAAGCACAGCTTCAATAATCAATTCAAAATTCAATTCATGTAGCATGAGAACCTAATTCCTAAATATTGTTTAGAGTAATATCAACAATTGAAAGTTTCTCATGAACAGTTTTAAACCAGGTAGACCTATGAGAATCCTCTTATACGCATGTCAACTAACCCTTGCTGCTCAAGTATAATCTAATAAACTCTTGTAACCAATCCCTTTTGGCAAGGGAACTGGTGAAATTTGAAGTGTTGCAAATGCCAGAGCCACTCCAACTCAGGCATTTTGGGACAGGAAGAAGAGTGACTAGGAGTAGGGTTGCCATTCCCCTGATGGTGGTGGGGATTTACCTGCTTTCGGGGGCCCTGATCCACTGGCCCCAATCTGGCCAGTGGGGAAACCCTGTCCGCAAAGAGCCCCATCCTTACCAACATGCCCAACACAATGATGTCACCCAGAGGAGACGCCATTACACAGGGCACATTGCTGGGGGGACCCTCTAACATTTGAGAAAAAACTCTATGGTTAACATGGAACTTTCCCTCAAACAATAGAGCATCCCCCTGCAACATGCCCTGTGCTATGACATTACTTCTGGATGACATCATTGCCCACACACTGAAAACTCCAGGAGACCAGGAGGGAGCCCCCCGCCAGCAGCCAAATAAGATCTGGCAACCCTAACTAGGAATTATTTTAATTTGCTTACCTCTCCCTCTTAAAATATTATGAAAGGCTACAGGAAAGGCAAGAAGGCCAAGAACAGCTAAGCAGGCTTTGTCTGTAGTGTGCATCTCCTTTCATCTTACAAGAATTAAAACCTCCATTTTGATGACATTTTTTAACCTGGCAAGAGGTTCTGAGATACATGGACTATTAAGACAGGCTTTTAGACATATAATACCTGATTATAATACTAATAACAACAACAGTGAATATTGCAGTGTGCAGAATTGAACTGCAATATGAACTCTGTGTATATAAAGTTCTGAGCTTCCAAGATCTGACGAGATTGGGCTAGTCTGAGCTATCAAGATCAAGGCACAATATAAACTACTGCCTGTGATTTACGAATCAACATCATACATTATTTGAGGAACTTTGGGAAATTGAACCTTCATGACTGCCAACTGTAAAAAAAAAGGTCTATGAAGCAGATGTACTACGTTATACTTTGCTATCTCTTGACCATTCTCAAGTGCAACAATGGAAATTCAGCAACTGATTCACATAGGATTACAGTGGATTTGAACAACTGAACTGAGGATAAAAATGCAGCATGTGATGAGTATTGATTGCGCTCTCTGTAGTTTCAGAGGGTAGCCATGTTGGTCTGAAGCAGAACAGCTAGCTTAGAGTCCAGTAGCACTTTAGAAACCAGAAGACTTCCAAGGTATAAACTTTTGAGAGTCAAAGCTCCCCTTGTCAAATACAAGCTGGAATGGAGATCCCTGAGTCTTTATATCTCAGCAGAGAAGGAACTCAGGATGCAGAGGTACAATACACATTGTAATTAGCTTGATTAGGGTAGAAGAGAAATGCTTAGGGGCAGAAAGTTAGCATCTGTAGTGGGAAAAGAATCCTACGTCCCTAATTCAACCCTGGAGTGTCCTTTGTTCGATTTGTGAATGAACCCACATTCAGCAGTGTCACATTGTTATATTCCCTTGAAGTTTCTCTGTTTGAGAACTGCTACACTTAGTTCAGCAATGGAATGTCCTAGAAGCTTAAAATATCCTCCCAATGGTTTTGGGGTCTTATGATTTTTATGTCCATTTATTCTTTTGCTTAGAGACTGACCTGTTTGTCCAACACAGAGAGTAGAAGGACATTGCTGACATTTGATGACATATTTCATGTTGGAGGATGAAGGAGTGAATGAACTTAAGATGATATGGCTGAAACTGTTTAACTACATCATTAACAACCTACAACCTATTGTCATGGGTCAATCGGGAGAGACAGGCTCCTCAGGAGAAGAGGAGTCCTGTGTAGCCAGCTCTGAATCAGCAGAAACCGGCAAGCAAGAACTGCAGACCTGTCAGAGTTCACAGCTGACAGCTGATAGAGAGCCACCAGCACCTTCCAGCCTCGTCCCAAAAGATGAAACCCAGGTGGTCATTACCAGCCCTCCAGTTTCACCCACACCCTTTGAGTGCCAGAGATGAAGGCTTAGAATGGAACTCCAAGAGGGAAGAAAAAGCACAGGTCTCCTGGCCCAACACGAGCTGCTTGCTGATGATGAGTAGCTGAAAGGTTACTCCCAAGCAGTTGGCTGCAAGTAAGACCTTCCAGCAGATGTCTATAAAAGCCAGTCAAGGAAGATTGCTCAATGTGGAAGCAACAAGTCACCACCTGCTTTGCCCCAGTGACCTTTGGACTGGCTTTGGACTTGGATCTTAGACCTGCTTGTTTATGACTTTGGACTGAACAACTCTGCCTTGCCTGACTTCTGGAACCCTGACTGTGGATTGAATGACCCTCCCTTGCCTGACTTCTGGAACCCTGAATTTGGACTGACACTGATGCTGACTCTGGACTTTGGCTGAGACTGCACCCAGCCCCTGATGTCTATGCTGGTCAATTATAGTCCTCTCTCAGAGGCATTGATTTTGTCAGTGTTGTCAGATATGGTATTCCTAATAGCTTGTAGTCCATCTTTGTGGGGAATGTTGGTGTACAGAGACTCAGCATTCATTTTCAAAGTCAAAAGTTTATTTAGAATATTTCGTAATACAGTGTAGGAGATGGAGAAGGTATAGTTACTTCAAATATTTACAATAACATGTAACGGTTTTTGTCTTTCACTAACAGTTATACTTACAGTGCATCTTACAATTTTCCATAGAACACAGTTTATACAACTATAAAAAATCAGGTTATATCAAGAAAAAGAACAATCTAGTAGACTCAGCATTCATGGTGGCCAAAATAGTGTTACCTGGAAGATATTTTTACACAGACTGTATTTTTCTCAGGAAGTCTGTGATGTTGTGCACATAACTGTGGACAGTGATCTGACATAAGATCTGAGAACAGCATCCATGTATCCAGATACCCCTATAGTGATGGTGCCTATGCCTCAGACAACAGGATGTCCTGGGTTGCCAGTCTTCTGTATTTGGGCAAAAGATAGAAAGTCCCTGATTGAAGTTCTTGTGGTGTGTCCATATTGATCTGCTCCTGTGTGTGTGTAATTACTTTATAAGTGGGGTCTAAGGACAGTCATTTGTAGAAAGTGGTATTGGAGTGCTGTCTTTCGGTTTCCCGAAGGTAGTCTGATTTGTCCATGATAAAAACTGCTCCTCCTTTCTCCGCTTCTTTAATAATGATGTCTGGATTGTTTTTTGAGGCTGTTTATTGCATTTCTTTCAGCATGGGTGAGGTTGTGTTGTGAGAATTTTTTTTTTTATCACATCAGTTTGGCCTCGGTGGCAAAAACATTCTTTGTAGAGATCTAGTGTGGCATTGCAGGCATGGGGGGAAAGTCCCTGTAGAGTCCTTGTTCCTGTAGCACCTGGTGGGTGGCAATTGGTGGTCAATGTGTTGTCTGAGAGTGGGTGGGAGAGATAGAAACTATTCAGCAGTAGACTGTGATTTGTTATGTTGTGAAGATGCTGCTTGTCTATCCATGTTCTATTCTGAGGCTTGATGAAAGTACTCCTTCAGACACAGGTGGTGAAAAAAGGCCTCCAAGTCACTGTAGAACTATGTTGTCTGTGTGGATTTAGTGAAGAAGAGGGATAAAAAGGTAAAGGTTTCCCTTGCTCAAAAGCCAGTTAAATCTGATTTTAGGGGGTGGCGCTCATCTCTGTTTTCAAACCAAAGAGCCAGTGCTGTCCGACGATGACTCATGGTCATGTGGCCAGCATGACTAGATGCCGAGGTGCATGGAATACTGTTACCTTCCCACCAAAGCAGTACCTATTTATCTACTTGCAATGTCTTGCTTTCAAACTGCTAGGTTGGCAGGAGCTGGGACTAGAGATGGGAGCTCACTCCATCATGTGGCACTAGGGTCTTGAACTGCCAAACTACTGGCCTTCTGGTCTGCAGTTCAGTGTCTTAACATCTGAGCCACCGTGGCCCCTAGAAGGAAGAAGAATAGTCCTTGTGGAATAACAGATTCAGCTCCCCGGCTGAGAGTGTGCTGCGATAGGTTGACAGTATTGCTCAAGGAATATTTTTTTGTGGCCTGCATCATGCAAGAAGCTAGAAATTTTCTTGTCTTTCTGTTTCTTCAGAGAGATGACTTGTGAACTGTAGAAAACTTGCATTCTGTGTCCCTTCTTTGCAACACCCTGCCCACCTTCTGTCTGGGATATAAGGATTCAGGGATCTCCATATTGACTGATGTCTGACAAAGGGAACTCTGACTCTCAAAAGCTTATACCCTGTATCCATGTGGCAGATGTTTATATAGTAGTTCTCTATGGGAGCTGCAATATTTTCTCACCATTTAGCAAACCTTAAGAAGTTGCACACCACAAAGCAAACACTCCGTTTTTAACATATTCAAATCATTAAAACAAATTTTCCTCTAAAATATTTTCACTTTGCATATTCACTATGCAGAATAGTAGAATTTACAATTCTTGATATTAATAGTAATAATACTTGACATTAATAGCTCCTATTGGTGGAGACTGATTGCGGGCAGTCCCCAGTCCATCGCATAATACTGGGCCTTTGTGAATGAATGGAACAGTTTTTATATCCCATGCCCCTTGCTTAAGAATGGAAGCAATGGATGATAAATGAGAGAGGAATAATGCCATCGAGTCAACCTATGGTCTCAGAGGTAAAGAAAATCTCACCACACTCTGGTAACAATGTTGCCTACCTCTGTTCCATTTTTCAAAAATTAGAGATGTGTGCTATTTGATTGAATTATTTGTAATAAAAAAGTAAAAACAACCCCAACCCTATAATGTTGCTAAGATTGTATCAGAATCAGAAGTGCCATGCCATCCCTCACTTTTTGACTCCCATGTAACGATAAACAGATGTAAAAGTCTACCAACACCCCCAATCTGCTACACAAATGGATAGAAAAGCCAGCAAACTAGAACAGACTGTCATATAAAATTATACAACCTGTTTTATCTTGCTATGTTGTCTGGGGACAACATAATCTCTCTTATATATAATTGCCGAATGGTGGTGGCTTCTGTCCTATGGGGTGGCGAGATTGCATGTGCTCCCTCAGCCATTGGCTCGTCAGCTGCCAGTCGAGACTACTGCCGTGCCATTGGCCGGGTGTGCTCCTCTTCCCCGCCCACTCCCCTTTCAGCCACTGTGCTCTGTGTCAGAAGTACTCTGTCTCCTGACAAACACAGTTCTCTTGCTTAGCTCCTGTCTGGGACAAAGGTTTCTCTCAGTGGCTGTTATGAGGAACTCATAGGGTTGCCAGCTCCAGGTAAGAAAGCCAGAGTTTGGGGAGGGGAGAGGGGAGGCCTCAGCTGAATAGAATGCCATAGAGGCCACGGGCCAAAGCATTCTAACTTCTCCCTCAGTGGCTGTTGGTAGGCAACCAAGCTTGGTTTCGCCAATAAATAGACAAAGGAACAAAACCCTTTCTATGCCTCTGTGAGGAACTCATTGGGCCCAGTCCTGAGTATGGTTGCCAGCTCCAGGTTTGGAAATTC